>NC_056748.1:705626094-705653594 GCF_019279795.1 Protopterus annectens | reverse complement strand
GAAGAAGATATTTTGCACCCATCTAATTCTAAAGGGAGAATATTGTATAATTTTATGACTCACCAATTTCACACAGTTTCGAATAGAACACTGTGTTTAAAGGCATTGGGCAATCCATCTGAAACCACACTTAAAAAGGTACAATGATTCCTTACTAGAAAAATCATAGGGTTAGAAAATATAAAGTAGTCAGACTGACGTTATATTCTGTTTCTTACTGTTTAATTAAATGTGACCTTTTCCTGGTCTGCAATGCAATGCCTAATCCAGTTCTGTTTGAACTGCCTATGACTAGAAGGTATTTCTGGGGCAGCTAGCACTACAGGAACCAAGTATTAAAAATAAATATCATTAATAAAAAAAGGAGAGGTTTACTACAAAAGATCTGGCAAGATTAGAAAATAAATTTCTCCTTATCCCTTACAATCAGATGAATTCAGTGATTAACTTCCATTAAAAATTATCTTCACACTCACATGTCCACATGCACAGATTTCATATATATATATATATATATATATATATATATATATATATATATATATATATATATATATATGGGTCACGAAAAAACACAATACCGAAGATGAGAAGGCTGAGACAAAAACTCAGAAACTTCAAGTGCCCAATGACCACAAACCCGACAACTTTGCAGTGGTAAATAACCAATTGACCAACAAGGGAAATTTTCCTTTTTCCACCCACTGTAGTGTGATCTCGGATTTGGTATATTTAGTTAGGGGTGGTGTGAGGGGCACAGTCCCCCACTTTGGGGTTGTGGGGGGCATAGCCCTTCAGCTGGCTCAGTTGGAGATGCTGTGGTGTATTTTCTGTCAGTTTTTGGCCCAGTGGTTACTTACCATTCGGAAGTTGTCAGGTTCGTGTTTGTTCTTTCACTTGAAGTCTACTGTATTGTGAAGTAGACCCATATATATATATATATATATATATATATATATATATATATATATATATATATATATATATATATATATATATATATATATAGCAAAGTGTGTGTGTGTGTGTGTGTGTATATATATATATATATATATATATATATATATATATATATATATATATATATATATATATATATATATAAACTGCACATATTATATAAAATCTACTTGATCTGTATGTAGAAAAAAGGTGGGGAAGATACTACTGGGTCTTGAGATAGCAGAGAAGCAAAGGTAGGAGAGGAAAAGAAGTTTATGAGATGGTGTTAGCCACAGTCTCTGAAACAACGGCTTTCCTCAGGTAAGAGATAATGGATGGAGTTTTTTGAAAGAAGCGGGATTATCAGATGGTTTAATGGTATCTGGCAAAGAGTTGCAGTAGGCTGCTTACACTGTAGTAGCTGGAGGTTTAATACGCTATTCGTTGAGGACAGATGTACAGTAACTTAGGTTAAGACGTTTGTGAGTATATTACGGAGAAGAGTAGCTCTGTCTCTCACTGGTAAACATTTCCCTTTGCTGTCGGCAAGACAGTGGTATTCAGAGTTTTTTGGACAGATGGATAAATAGGAGTATTTTGACTTTACATTCTAAATTTTGGCCTTCTTCAAAGTTAGAGTGTTGTAAGCTTGATAACTTTAATTTATAGGTTATCTTTTGGTAGTTTCTTTGTGCCACATTGCTATATTATACATTTAGGCTAGCTACATGGTTCAGGAAGTTTAAGTTAGTGCATATTTTTCTTAAGCCAGTATTGTTGATAATGCCATTTTTTGTATGGTTGATTGCAGTTCTTGTTTATTTTACATTTTATTTCTTCATTTTATTTATTTTTTCTCATACTAAATGTAATATATTTCATTCCAGTATTTCTTTGAGGAGTGAAGTGATTTCTGTGGAGTTTGTGTGCAGTGCAGTCATTTGTTATCTGCAGTGTGTAATGCATTTTATCCTTTCGTGTGAATGCTGCTTAATTACGGTGACTGATGACAGGGAAAAAGGGAGATAAATGCTCAGTGACTGGGGCAGAGTGGTGAACAAAGCTCGATGATTTAAGTACAGGTGAGATAAATAAAACATCTTGTAGTCTGGTTCATCCAAATTTTTGTAGCACTTCTTTATCAGTTTGCATTGTTTCGATAAATATCGATTGGTTGAAGGACTGCTGCTGTGATAAATTTAATACCTTGTAATGCAGATTTAGGGAAGAAATTTTGTGACTAACATCAAAGCAACCAGAATTGACTGATAGGAACTGACAATCCAATAATAGTTACTGCAGTCACCAATCAAAGGCCAAGGTGTGGGAGGAATTTGGTGCAACCATGGAGAGTGATCTTTTGATGACCATGAATGGGTTCTGGAAAGCCATCTGGTTACTCAGGAGGAGTAGGCAGGATACTGGCAAGGTTGGAGAAATGCTGGCCTTGATCAGGGACATTGTTGAGAGGCAGAATGAACACTTAAGGAACTTAAGAGTCCACCTAATGTGCCTTTCTCTGAATAGGTTGTATCACAAGCAGATGGTAGGAATGAAATCCACTTGAGCAAATTAGGCTAATGTATTCTGTCTCCTACAGGCTTTTGAGGGGAGATCTATGCCTGTCATACAGGGCATTGTCAGACCCCACTCTGATGGACCTCCTGCAGATCCACAAATCAAACAGCACCAGAATTATCCATTCTAAAGACTTAAACTTGCCTGTGATATAAATAGAACCTACTGGACAGACAGGTAGGTATCCCAGATAGTATCCCATCTATGGAACAGGCTCCCCACCCATGTGAAGCAGAGTTCCTCCCTAACCCAACTGAAATGCAACTTGGACAATTGGATGGGGAACAGGAAATTCATCCCTGGTTTGGCACCTATGTCTCTAATGGACACAGGCAACCTGTAAATGGTTCATTTCCCAGGCCCCTGCTTGTAAATGTGTTATCTCCCAAACCTCTGCTTACACTTATCAAGGTTATCAGAACTTGTCAGAGATTTGGGATGCATGGCTAGGCTTAAAAAGTCTCTTGTGGCCATTAGCCTAGTAAACATCTTTGAACCTATGAACCTATTAAACAGTTCTGCTGTTAGAAGGCCATATAACTGGATGTGAGCTAGAATGAAGTAACAAAAGCAATGAGCACTAGGTTCATAGGTTCATAGGTTGGTACTAGGCTATCAGCCCTAGGGCCTATACAAGCCTAGCCATAACAATTCCCTGGCTATTTCTTCCCACATTATTTACTTTCCTGGACCCCTGTCTAGCAGGGCGACTGACGTGATCCCTAGTAGGTTTTATGGTTAGCATGCCTTTTCAAACTTGTATGGAAAGCTAAAGCATAGCCACTTTACTGGAAGAGTGGGGCAGGGTTTGGATTTATTGGCCTGAATGTATCTATAAAGACAAAAATGGATTAAAAAGTCATGGGCATGCCATTCAGAAGATATGTAGTTGAAACACTGGCAGGGAAATTTGCATATATCTCATGAGCCTCCTCTACAGAAAGGTTAAGGATTTACACAGGGAAAACTTTAGTTTGGCTGGTTGGGTCTTTCTTGCAGTTTTTTTTTAACTGAATAGTTTGTCTTTGTTAGCTTTTCAACCCTTGGTTTGCATTTTCAAAAAGTAGGTTAAAATGGTTTAGTCTAAATAGGGAAGGCTCACACAGATTAGTCTTTCTGGAAAGCACATATCAGTGTGCTGGAAAGGGGATTTCATTCAACAGTCAAGCTTTTATTCAGCAGATGCAATATAAATCTCATTCTGTTACAGTTCTAAGCATTGATGAACAAAATTCTTCAACTTACTGTCTCAAAAATGCTTCGTGCACCTCTCCGGTTCATTACTGCAGACCATAGTGCAGATCTTCATAAAGACCTGAAAATAAACTTTGACTACACCTACCAAGCAATTCATTCTGAAACTTACTGTTACAAAAGAAAAGCTGTACTGGCCACCTGCATCCTTGAAGTAAAGAGGACTGTGCCAATGAACAGTGTTTACCATTTTCATAAATCTACTAGATGAGCAGTGCAGGTTCAATCCTGGCCTTGGAATAGTGGATCAACTCTTTGCCCTTACACAGGTATTGAAGGTGTCATAGGAGTTTGCCACTACTCACTATATGTGTTTTGTAGACTTGGAGTATGACTGTAATGTGGAATATCTTGGGGAAAGGGGTATTAAAGTGTGGAGTCCAGGGCCATTGCTACATGCCATCTGGTCCATGTATGTGAAGAAAGACATTGGTTTCTGCATTCTTAGCTTCAAATATGTGTCTCCCTTCCTGTTTATGATTTTCATGGACAGGATATGAAAACACAGCCGAGGTTTAGAAAGACTCCAGTTTGGGAATGTTGGTCTTTTTTTTTTTTTTTGCAGGTGAATTTTACTGTAATCTTTATTGTGCAGTGGAGAAGTTTGCTTCTGAGTAAGGAATGGCTGTGCCATCACCTCCAAATCATAGATCATGTTTCTCTTCCAGAAAAGTCTGGAATGTTTTCTGCAAGTGAAGGGGAGGAGCTATTCTGGAGGATGGGTTTAAGTATCTTGGGGTATTGTGGTGGAATGTTTCTGCAAGTGACGGGGATGAGGGATTCTGGAGGATGGGTTTAAGTATCCTGGGGTATTGTTCATGACAGAACGTAGACCGTATTGTAACACTGGCCAGTGGATGGGGACAGCAGTGCCAGCAATACACACATCATATTAGACTGTGATAGTGAAGTCATTTGCTGGCATAGGTTTGTTTAAGCTATTTTGTTAAAAAAAAAAAAAAAAAAAAGTAGAATGTCTGAAAAATGCATTGAATTGGATCTACCATATTTCTTACAATATATTTCACTTTCAATCAGAATGAATCAGAGAAGCAAGTCAAACAGTCTCAGAAATTCATTCAGTTTTGGGTTGAGAGAGAAATTCAACATTATCAGAAATTTATTTTCTTAACTGAGCATTTCCTGCATCTTGCAGCCAGACAGCTCGGTTGTCTTCAACTTTGAATTCAGACAGGTAAAAGTACTAGTGATGGCTGGGCTTTTCCTGAGAAAACAGTAATCAGATGTGAGAAAATGAAATTAATATCTATCAAGTACAAGAAAGGCATATTTTTGTCTGAAGTATCCAGAACACATTAAGCAGAGTCATTGAAATGTAGACTGTGGCTTCTAGCTGAACCTAATGCAGTTGACACTGAGTATGCTAGCATTTCATACATAGTTGCTATTTTCATTGCATAACATAATATTTATAGTATAATGTACAGTTTCAGATTATATTATTTTGGCAGCTTCAAAAAAGTTTACTGAAGCACTGGCTTATTGGTCTGTTTAAACGTGGCACATCCCATGATTTAAAAGTGGTACATCCCATGATTTAAAAGTGGTCCTCCCTGCCGTTGGGTGGGCATTCGAAAGACATGCGTAAATGGGCGTGCCTTTGTTGAAGGTTGAACATCGAGCTGGCACCTCGTCGTTCGTGAAAATTTACTGCCAATCATTAGCGGACCGGAGTTCCGCTGTGGCGACCCCTCACTGGGAAAAGCCGAAAGACAAAAACAACAACATCCCATGATAGAAAACAGAGTACTAGAAATGACCGATTCAAATTTACTAGTGAAATGTGAGCAGTAGCCAGGGTTTAAAAGCAGACTTGAGCTTTGAATGATTTGCATTGAGTTTACTTTTTTATTTATTATTTATCTTTTGTTGTTTGTGTTAGCCCCACTAGGCTTGAATGCCTCTTTTCAGGGGAGACCAGAGGTGGTATTTATACTAGTAGGGCAAATTTGTCTTGGGCATAAGGGAACTTCCCTCTTTTCAATAGGTGCTATGGAATCTTTTACATTCACCAGCTCAAGCAGATGGGGCCTCAGTTTAATGTCTCATCCAAAGGACAGCAAACTGGAGAGTGTAGCACCCCCCCCCCCTCCTTATGCTAAACTACAGTGTCAGCAATCAATCTACCTCCTGTGTGAATACAACTTACAGTCTTCTGCACCAATGGCAAGTGTCTACCTGTTATGTCACTGACACTGCAGAAACAGTGTTTGAAACATTTCTGAAACATACTGTTTCTGGCGAATAAGACTAGGCATAAATATAGTTATTTAATTATTTAGTTATTATTTATTTAACAGTTGCTTACCATGAAAGTCCGACTGGACACAGGTCCTTTTTCAGTGGAGGCCCAGGGAGAAAAACGCCATGAGTAACAGTAAATTTTAATGCACACATTACAATAATCAATAAAGTATAAAGTAAACAAAATGTAGTATACATAAGAAAGTACAAATTTGTTACATCTTGACAACATAACCTAGGCTTTGAACATAGCTACTGCAATTTGTAAATTATGACTTATGTCAAGATATAAGATTAAGACGGCATGGTAGGAATAAAGGATTAAACACTGGGGAAGAAGCTGGATATGGTTGGGGTATACTGTAATGTATCAGAGCATTCATGAGGGGTTAGTACAGGAACATAGCCACTTATTTTTTTAGATAAGCTTTAAGTGATGGTTTAAAGTGGTTAGTGGATGGGATTGTGAGAATAGATTTAGGAAGGGAGTTCTATATACGAGATATATAGTTGGAAAATAAAGATTCTCCTGCAGTGTTCAGTCAATTGTTACTAAATCCACAAAAAAATAAAATGCTGTTATTCTCACCAACACAAAGGTCTGCTGCTTTTACCTTCACCATAAATGCAAAAGATGGCACAATAATCTCCCCCGACCCTTCTACAAAACTATAAGGTGTCATTAGTGAGAATAACCTAAAATTTGACCTACATGTAAACCAATCGATCAAGACCATGAATAAAAAAACTTGGGTCACTGTATAGAAAAAAAAGCCTTCCTAACCCCTCCAGCTAAGATGGCCATAGCTCGCTCTCACCTACTTTCATCACTTCTATACGCTTCCCCCTTCTCTCCAATCTAAACAAATCTGTACTTAATAGACTGTCAACCTGTTACAATCACATTGCCAGGTTTGCTACTGGCCTGTCCTTTAGAACCCATCACTGCATCAACCTTAAACAGCTTGGGTGGCTAGAATTTCCCAGTCTAATCCAATATAACCTGCTGATTATGGCTAACAAAATCCTCTATAATCCAGATAATACACCAGCTCTTAGAAATATTATCACCCCCCCATAACAATCCAAGACTGCTTCGGTCCTCAAACAAACTACTAATACAAACTATCAAAATCAAATGCAGCCGGTGATTCCCTCTTTGCAAACCGTGCAGGCAGAGCCTGGAACTTACTTTTAGATGATATTACTTCGCTCTCCTCCCTAGACCAATTTAAAACCAAACTCAGACAACATCTGGCACTAAACTGGCTTTGCCACTGCAATAAGCCTGGTTAACTCTCATCATGAATGTGAATAATCTAGTAATCAAACTACTGTTAATTTTCCCCTGACTGTAACCACGGGTAACTCTAACCTGTGAACTTGTCTATTCATGTCTGCCTATGTATTCTTTGTAAATACCATATCTGTAACTATATCTTCACTGTTTTTTATTGTATCTGTTTACCTTGGAGCTTTTCTCCCCAGGCCTCCACTGAAAATGGACATGGATCCAGTTAAACTATCCCAGTCAACAAATGTAAAATCAAAATAAAATAAAGTGTTGTTGGCCTTTGAGACAGTGAGTACATTCTTATCATTAGAGTGAAGGGGTCTGTTGGAACTGTAAGGAAGGATGAGATTTTGTAGTGCAGGGTTTCTGGCTGATTTTGTTACAATTTTGTGAGTTAGAGAGAGATGGTTGTAAAGAAAAATGTTGGGAAGCTCAAGCCAGTCTAGTATCCTTAAAGCTGTACAATGATGTGTTCTATATGGGCAATCAGATGCAAACTTAGCAATTTTATTATAACATGCTTCTAGCTTAGATAAGTCAGTTTTCATTAGATTAGTTAAAATTGGCGACGCATATAGTAGAGTGGAGAGCAGATGAGTTTGTGCTAATGTGCTATCTGCAAAGCCATGGAGAGGATCATAATGGATCTCATAAATAAAGACATAGGGAATTTGCAGACTTTGGATCCAAACCAGTTTGGCTTTGTCAAAGGCAGATCATGCCTTTTAAACTTGGTTGACTTTTTCGAAACAGTCACCAAGGCCATTGACGAGGGAAAGGCAGTCCATACAGCCTACCTAGACCTGGTGAAGGCTTTCGATACAATACCCCACTCGGGTATCATTGAAAAACTCATCAACTTAAATGGAAACCCATACATTACAAGATGGGTTGCAAACTGGCTGAGTAACAGAACCCACAGGGTCAGAGTTGCTGGCGCCATGTCAGACTCAAAGCCTGTCACAAGTGGTGTCCCACAGGGCTCAGTCCTGGGCCCACTCTTGTTTGGCATCTACTTTTCTGAAGTACAAGCAAACACAGGAGGGTTATGGCTGACAAAGTTTGCAGATGACTGCAAACTGGGCGCCGTAGTCGAAAACACATCCAACACAGATATCCTTCAGAAGGGTCTCACAGAAACAGATAACTGGTGCCAGAGCCATGGCCTAAAGTTAAATGCCAAGAAATGCATAGTCATACCCTTCGGGAAAAACAAGGTTACCCCTAGCTACCATATAGGTGGCAATCCACTGATCACAGAAGAAGCTATCAGGGACCTGGGAACCCAGGTTGACAGTAGTCTTTCATTCGACACTCATATTGCTAAAGTAGTTAGGAAGACCTTCTACATTGCCCACCTTATCATGAAGGGATTCACATCTAGATCAAGGGAGGTCATAGTCTCCCTATACTCATCACTCATCAGACCAATGATTGAGTACAATGCCCCATTCGGAATGTATCTGACCCAACACTTGCAGCAGCTGGAGAGGCCACAAAAGTTCCTCACCAAAAGGATAAAGGGTCTCAAAAATCTGTCTTATGCTGCCCGACTGAAAGAACTCCAGTTATATTCAGTTGCTTACCGCTTGCTCAGAGGTGACCTGTGCCTGACATACAAGGCCATGTCAAACCCAGATTTGATGAACATGCTTCATCTCAAAAAATCTAGATCCCTCAGAGCCACAAGGGCGGGAGACTTAAACCTCAACACGGTTATTAATAGGACGTGCTGGAGGGATAGATTCATCACCCAAAGACTCCCTATGCTGTGGAACAAAATCCCGGTTTATGTGAGGCAGAGCACCTCACTGGCCTTGTTCAAGAGGAACCTTGACCAATGGATAGGAGATCGCAGATACACCCCAGGGGTTACCTCAGTGTCACTGCTTGACAGAGGCACAGCAAAATAATGGGCATAGTTTCTCCAAACTAAAGGAGTGGTGTAAGCCACAAAACTATGGGCTAGGCTTGTAAATGCCCTCGGGCAGATAGCCTAGTATAAACCTATGAACCTATGTAATTTTGGCCATTGTGGTCAGGAACCTTTTGTGCCTATATAGACTTCCAAGTTTCTTCTGCACTTTTTTATTGTTAGGGAGACATGTAAGTCAAATTTTAGGTTATTGTCTATTTCCACTCCAAGAAGCTTTGTGTGGGTTGTCGGGAAGATCACAGTATTGTCTTTGGTTATTATGTTAAATGTTGGGCATGAGACAGATGTCTTGTTAGATTGGAAGAGTAATAATTTAGTTTTGTTTGGGTTCAGGATTAGATGGGCATTGGCAAACCATGTTTCAACAGAAGTGAAAGATTCCTGTGTTTGAGAATGAAGAGTTGAAAGAGAAGTGGCAGCACAGATAAGTGTTGAATCATCTGCATGCTGTATTATAGAACCGTGTGGAGTAGCTGTGTGTAGATTATTAGTAAAGAGGGAGAAAAGGGGAGGGTCCAATATAGATCCTTGGGGGACACCAATGGATAAAGGAAGGTGTGGAGCTAGGTCGCCTGCCATAAAGTAGATTGTTAAAAGCCAGAAAAATAGTTATGAAACCATGCTGTGGCAGATGGTGAGAAGGATAGTTCAGTTAGTACATCTATTAGTTTGGAATGGGAGACCATATCAAAAGCTTTTGATAGGTCTAGAAAGATGGCAGATACAAAGTTGTTGTTATTCCTGTGATGGTTTATGGTATTAGGAAAGGATAAGAGAGCTGTAGTGGTACTACGTGATGGGCGAAACCCATGTTGATTGTTTGAGAGAAAGTTATTTGTTAGTAAGAATTTCATGACCTGGAGATGAATACACCTTTTGAGTAGCTTAGAAAGAGGTGACAGAATAGCAATTGGCCGATAGTTTGTCATTTCTGTGGAAGGTCCCCCTTTATGAAGTGGGATTACATGGGAAATTTTCCACAGCTGAGGGACCCTGTTTTCGAGAATGGATCTGTTTATAAGGATTGATACTGGGAAGGCTATAGATTCAGCTGCAATTTTGAGGTATTCCCTAGGTAAGCTATCTATGACAAGTGTAGTACTTTCTGGAGTAGTTTTTTTACAGTGGCTGTAGGAACTGGGGAGAAAGAGAATGAGGCATTGCTAGTTGTAGACTTGGCTGGTTTGGTATTAGGAGTAGGGCTTAGCTGTTTGGAAAGGGCAATTATAGATTAAGTAAAATGTTTGTTAAAAATGGTAGCTATGCTATTGGAATTGTTGTGGATGTTTGGAGTTGGTGTAGTAGATTTTCCTGGGTGAAGGATTGAGTATATAGCCAGCCAGAGTTTCTGAGGGTTTCTTGATGTGTTTTGAATGTTATGATATAAATTTATTTTATCCTGTTTTATGTTTTTTTTTGCCTTATTTGTAAGTTCCTGATACTTTTATTTAGAAACTACTGTGTTAGTCTTACGCCATAGTTCCCAGTTTTATTTCTAGTTTTCAGACAGGCCCTAGTGTCTTTGCTTAGCCAGGGGACATAGTTTGATTTTACTCTGATGGTTCTAACAGGGGCATGTCCATTTAATATATCTAAAAAGGATTTATTAAAGTGGTTCACTGCATCATCTAGGTCAAGGTATTTGGGTGGAGTCCAACTGCACCTTTGTAGGTCAGCTAGGAAGTTGTCAAGATTAAAGATATGTTTTTTCTGAGTTATCCATTTGAGTGAGGGATACGGCGGTGTACTACTGCTATGGAGTCCTTTTGGCATTACAATATGTTTGCTCATGAAAGCTCTTACATCTGGAGTAAGCAGTCTGGTTTATCTTTAACTGATTTTTTTTTACTGTTTGGTTTACATTAGATGCGTCTGTATTTATGCAGTTTATAATATAGATGTATGAATCTATCAAATACATAAGTGTCTAAACACTGGAACTTATTTCTCAGTCCCACAAATATAATAGTATCATAGTAAAATACTAGGCTAATGACACAAGGGGCCATTTCATGCCAAGCCATGTTCACCAAAATAAAATTTTATAGGTAATGGTTCCCAGATGTTTTGTGGAGGGTGTATTTCTTAGGCAGACAAACAATTGCAAGCGTCCTTTTTCTAGTAGAGACATGGCTGGCATATAAGGGGGTATATTTGTTGTACCCCATCCATTGGTCCATGTTCTATTTCAATAAATGCAGGGAAGACCTGTGCGTCACATGGATTAGAAGTCAGTTTCAGAGAACAAGTAACCATCTAGATCAGTTATTTGTGATGCTAGTTGTTTTCTGAATGTGTAACAAGTCAGTGCTGGATCTGAGGAAGTTTTGTATACTAGGCAGAGTTCACCTCTGAGCAGTCTGTAGGAAACTGAATACAGGGACAATGATTTGAGGTGGTCTGCACGGGAATTGCATTCTTTATCTAAGAAATCTCTGCGGGTGCTCCAACTGCTGCATATGCCTGTTGAGGTACATACCAAAGAGGGCATTGTATTCAATGATAGCTTTAATGAGGGCAATGTACAATGGGATAATGACTTGCTTGGACCAAAATGCTACACCTTCACTTATAAGTTTTGCAGCATGGAATGATTTCCTCACTAAAGAAGAAACAAGTTGGTCAAATGCCAAATCTCTGTCTACATGAGTTCCCAAGTCCCTGACTAGATCGTCTGCTCTCAGGGGTGTGTTATAAATGAGTTAGTTGAAAGATATTATGATGCACCTCTTAGCACTGAGTTTTAGGCCATAATTCTGTCATCAGTTATTAGTCTGTGTCAAGCCCTTTTGGAAAGATATTAGTATCTTGGAAGGAATTGAGATTGCTCCAAATTTGCAATTGTCTGCAAACGTGGTCAACCAGAGGCCTTTGACATTAGCCTTGACTTCATTGAAATAGATGTCAAACAGCAGTGGCCCCAGCACTGAGCTCTGGGGGTCCCCACTAGTAACTGTCCTTTTCGTGGAGGTAGATGTCCCTATTCTAATTTCTTGGATCCTGCCAGTAAGCCAGCTGGCTATCTAGTGGGTGATATATAGGTTAGTACTTAATTTAATGAGCTTATTAAAAATGTCCAAGTGGGGTATTGTGTTAGTTACCTTGGCCAAGTTGAGGTTGGTAGTAAGTGCTGATTTGCCCTCAAACATTACTTTGGTAACCTTTATAAAGAAGTCCATCAAATTTAGCAGGGAAGACCTGCCCTTGACAAACCCAAACTGACCATGGTCCAGTGTTTTTAGGTTACCTATGTCATCATGTATGATATTCATAGGTTAGCTATGTCATCATGTATGATATTCATGCTCATCCTCTCCATTGCCTTACACAGCAGTCTCATCAGGATAATAGATCAGTAGTTTCCACGGCCTGCAAATATGTGCCACCTTTGTGCATTGCTATAACCATTGCAGTTTTCCATACATAAGGTACAAAGCCCATTTGGTGGCTGTAGTTGAATAGAGATTCTAGATCTGATAGTTCATGTTTCATGCTATTAATAAAGCATCCTGGGATATTATCAACAGTCATCACTGCAGTGCTCTTGGCCTTGGATATCACCTTGAGCAACTGCTCTCTAGTGATGGTTGGAGGTGAGATGGATGTTAGAATTTCCTGAGGAATATCGAGTGATTAGTTATATCTTCTGGTTCCATATCGGTGGTACCATTTACAGTTAATTCCGCACATTGCTGTGTATTAACTTTTAGGTTTCAGACAGACCTGAAGAAATAATTGTGATTGTCTTTGACTTGGGTGAATACTTTCACCTCAAATTTGGCTTTTCTGGACTTTATTAACCCCTCTATAGCTTGTTTAGGCTAACGAGAGAGCTTTTGCCTTGCTGGTTATTGCACTTCTTAGTGTTTGCCACAAGTTTCTTTCTTTTGTTGTACAGCCTATTAATCTTAATATTCCACCAGGACAGCTTGCTTTATGCCAGTCATGTGAGCTGAGTTTCCAAACAAGCCTTGCTTGTTGTCAGCCTGACCATTATGGGAAGAATTAAATGTCCATGTTTTTAGAGACAGTGGCTAAGATAGGTTAGTCATGAAGTGAGTGGTCCATGGTTAGCATTAAGGGCACAGTGTCCTACTCACAAGCATGAGAGCTGTTGTTTCTAGGAAGATAATACTATTGACTGAAACAAAAGGCTCTTTTTTCAATGGCTTCTTTGAATTTTTTGATCAGGTATACTGCAATGATAGAAGCTTGCATGGTGTCTTTAGTATACGACTTCAAAGGGTTAATGTCAACTGCACACATGTTGGAATAAGTTAAAGTGGCATTTTGACCTTATTTCAAATCCAAAAAGCAGGAAAGTACTTTATTACTTTTGCCCCCTAAAATACGGTTGATTTCTAAATATAGACAAAAGTACAGTTGTGTCCCATCTACCACATATAAAGATGTTCGAGTAGGTTGGTATTACATTATAGATTCATGGGTCCTCCTGTCATGCAGAAGTTCTTGACTGGCCCAATTTCCAGAGTCTTTACATCACCCCTAGCCAACAGACATCTGATGACTGATGTCTGAACATCAGTGTATAAGAAGCACATCCCTCAGCTCCATCTTCAGGTCTTTCTAAGCAGTGAATGAGCAGTCTGATGCCAGAGAGCACACCATCCCTAATTGTCTGAATTTAACTGAGAGGGAGAGAAATCATAGGAGGCAGAGAAGGGATGATGGAGTTAATAAGACTGTCTGCATGAAAAAAAGCCTTCTCTACCTCTTGCACCCAGCAAGGGCGAGACAAGGGGTTAGCAGATAGAGAGGTCGGAGGGTGGGAGTATGTACTATAACACTTCTCTACCTCTTGCACCCAGCAAGGGCGAGACAAGGGGTTAGCAGATAGAGAGGTCGGAGGGTGGGAGTATGTACTACAACACTGACCTACTTAAACATCTACAGTTATGCTAAAGTAGGACACATCTGTACTAAGTTCTTCATAGTCAATGTTGCAATACTGATTCTTGGAGGACTCCCAAAGCTAAAAGTTAGGTGGTGGGGCATCTTTATGATCCTATGTGATAAGATTTTGCAGGATGGCAGTAGCAAAACCTGCTGCCTAAGTTATAGTGCTTTGTAAAGGTCACACTACATTCAATATGGCTGCCTGTAAGACTGCCTGGGTAGGGAGAACTTTGAGGAAAGTCTTGGTAGTTGCCCCATGGCAGGTGGAGTGAGCTTTAATATGCCCAGATAAATGTTTTCCATGATGTCAGTAAGAAAACTTAATGCAGTTTTGCTATCCATTTTGAAATGATTTGTTTGGAAACAAGCTTGCTTTGTTTACCCTCTGTGAAAGCCACCAGTAATTGCTCTGCTCTGTTATGGGTTTTGGGCTTTAGTCGTCTCTAGATAGTACCTGATCTGCCTGTTCTATGTATTTGGGAAGAAGACTTGGGAAGAAGACTGGTAGGTGGACAGCCTGGTTTAGAGTAAGTTCTGATTCCACCTTGGGCATAAAGGATGGGTTTGTTCTGGGGGTGACCATATCCCTGTAGAAGGCAGTGACAGGTATTTTACACTTGAGGGCTTGCAGCTCAGAACCTATCCTAGCTGATGTAACAGGTATAAGAAGGGTGGTCTTCCAGTTAAAATTTTTTGGAGAGGCAGTGGCAGATGTTCAAAGAGGAATAAGGTTAGTTTTTCTAACACATAATTTAGATACCATGCAGGAATAGGGTTAACACATAATTTAGATTACATGCAGGTATAGGGTTCCTTCTTGCTGGTCTTAAGTGAATCACCCCTTTTAGAAAAAGTACAAATGAATGAAAATACCTGCTGCAGCTAAAAGTCGGTCACGAAATCAACATAGCTTCACCATAAAAAGAACAGTCCGACTACCACGGCCACGGCCCAAATATAAAAATAAGCACTTTAATGTAAAATGAATAAAAATATATACATATAACACAAGAGATCTCACAACCCATATATATTGCCATTTATGGAGTCTGCATGCATTTCTATGTTGGCAAAACTAACATTTTGCTTAAAGAAAGAATCCTTAAACACATAATTTTATACAGAATGGGACCATGTCTAACGCATTAGCTAAGCACATTTCTATGAATGAAATACATTTCTTTAGTTTTATGGTTTTGCAGCTGATTACAAAAAATAAGAGAGGTGGAGGCTTGATTAATGATACAGAGCTTGCTGAAACTAAATGGATTTTGAAACTGCAAGCCGATAAGGTTCCTGGATTGAATGGCCTGGTTCCTTTGAAGCCTGCTCTGAAAACTCACAGGCTGTTTCACTGAATATTTTTCCAACTTTATTCTCATTGGGTGTACTCTGGAATGGGCTTAATTTTATTGGCCAGCCTTAAGCTATAAGACTTTTTATTGGCCTATTTTTTCTGAATGGGGTATCCTTTACACACACACACACACACACACACACACACACACACACACACACACACACACACACACACACATATAGGTCTACCTAATAACACCGACATGCCAAAACAGCGACAACAAAATAACCGACACGAAAAAAACGACAAAGAAAGTTCAAAAACAAGAAACTTCACATGCCCGACAAACAAAAATCCCTACAATCAACAAAACAAATACCTTTCCCAAAAAACACACACACAACCCTAACCCTAAGGTCCGTCACTATCGCACACTTACCTTACCCGCACCCTAACCCTAACTCACTTAATATGCCCCTAACCCTCAAGTCCGTCACCATCGCACACTTACCTTACCCGCACCCTAACCCTAACTCACTTAACCTGCCCCTAAACCAAAAGTCCGTCACTATCACACACTTACCTTACCCACACCCTGACCCTAGCTTCCGTCCCTATCACACACTTACCTGAACATATCGGTGTTCTCAGCATCAGGATTCTCAACTGTCGGTCTTCTCCATTGTCGATCTTCCGGTGTCGATGTTCACTGTCGGCGTTTTCAGGTAGACCCATATATATATATATATATATATATATATATATATATATATATATATATATATATATATATATAGATATATATATATATATATATATATGTATATATCTATACTAACTGCTGCTTAGATGTTGTATGCATGCATTACTATTGGTTGTGCCACCAGATGGGTTATTGCTTGGCTCTTGGGTTGTGAGATGTCTAATGGCCAAGAAGTTTTGAATTAGATTTTACTTATATAAATGATTGATGTTAAGTCTTTGATTAGATCTGAAAAAATGCCTACAGCGTGAAAGTGCTTATCTTGTTTTATATATGTTTTTATTCATTTTACATTAAAGTGTGTGTTTTTATATTTGGGCCATGGCTGTGATAGTCAGACTGTTCTTTTTATGGTGCTTTTAGAAAAAGTGTCATGTGGGAGAATGAGGAGATTGGTGGGTACTGTGCAGGTAAATTGATATGGCATTTGCATGTACCTTAATGCTGGAATAGGAAAGTCCTTGTCTAAACAGGCCTGATAGGTACTGCAAAAGTGAGCTAATGTCTGTCTGAGAAGGGTTAGGACTTTTGCTGTCACATCAGGTGAAGAATATTTTCCATTTTGCTAGATATGATTTCCTGGTGTTGGGATTTCTTGCTTTCTTTAGAATGGAAAGCACTTCCTTGGAATAGGATGCATTCTTTGATATCAAAACCTATCCTCCAGGCTGTTAAACTGAGGGTGGCAAGGTGGGAGAAGAAGACAGATCCCTCAACATAGCTGAAGAGATCTACTCCCTGTGGTAGGGTGCAGAACCTCTCCTCACTGAGTGTCAGGAGGAGGGAGGAGGGAGGAGGGAGAACCAGTGTTGTCATGGCTAGGAGGCCACTCAGATCATGCTGGGTCTGTCTGCCCTGATTTTTGTCAGTACCCTGGGTATCAGGGTAACGGCGAAAATGCATACAGGAATCAGTTTGTCTATATGAGTACATCTATTTTCCAAGCTCATGTCTGTTATGTTCTGGGGCAGAACTCCTGTAGTTGCTGATTGTGGTGAGAGACGAACAGGTCTATTGAAGGGATCCCTCAATGTATGGTTAGGTACTGGAAGACTTCTCTGACTGGCATCCATTCATTGGGATCTTGAAGGTCCTTGCTTAGAGAATCTGCCAGGTACTGTTCTGACCCATAATATAATAAGCTATAATGGTTAGTCCTATTTCTTGAGCCAGCATTCAACTTTTCCTGGAAAGACTGCACAAAGAGTAAAACAAAATTGTCCCTTGCTTGTTTATGTACCACATCACTGTGGTGTTGACTATCCAGAGTTGCATGTTCCCTGGGCTTAAGTTCTACTGAAAAGCTTTATGGCCAGGTAGACTGCTAGTAGCTCTTTCTGAATTATATACAGTTTTGTCTGTTATGGGGTACCAAATATCCTGCATTTTCAAGGAACCTATGTGGGCCCCCTAAGCTATGTCTGAGCTATCTGTAGTGATGGTCTTGTCTGATTTTGTAAAGTGAATTTGCCCCTGGGTTTCTCTGTATGATGTTCTTCCACCAAAGGAGTTCCTTTTCAGGCGTTAGATGACAGGCAGTACAGCTACCAAGGGTTGGAACCACTTGGCCACCACAGGTAAAAAACCTAAATGGACCAAAACCAAGCCCACCAAAGTGGGGAGCTTTGTCCCCCTCCCCTACTTAAATATACCAACTCCAGGATCACACTACACTGAAGAAAGGGCAAAATTCACCATGGTGGCCAAGTGGCTCCTTTCACAAGGAAATGATTTTGGCAGTCCGTGCTTTCGGTTTAATGATGTTTCAGAGAAGTGGAGTTGGGTATGTGAAATTCAAAGAAATGTAATTTTAGTAGACCCATATATATATATATATATATATATATATATATATATATATATATATATATATATTAGCACACCTGGGGAAGGTGAGCTGTTAAACAGAGCACATTATATAATAGCTAGCATGAAGAAGCACTGTCAGAAACCGTATATTAGGTTATTTCAATAATTAACACAAGGACAATATACAATATGTGGATCAAACTGGCACTGGGGAGTTAGGCTGAAACTTGCCTCAATGGAAAATAAAACAATAACATTTTCATAAAGCTACTAGTGTGTTCTGTGGGGCAAATGACTATTAACAATTTTCATTAAAAACTTTGCTATGACCTTAGTTATAAAAATGGGTAAAGACTGATGCTTGTTATTGTAATATCAGTAGATAGTAATTACACATAGCTGATGCCATAACAGAAAAGATTTATCAGCAGCACAAAATAATTAGGGTACATCTGAATCCACCTAAGATCACAAGTATTAGAGGGCTCTGTTCGGTCCATGTAGGTCAAATTGTTTAGGCCTTGTATCCTTTTAGTAAGATATCTCTGTGGGTGTTCCAATTGTTGCATGTGTTTGAACAGATAGATGTTAAAGGGGGCATTATACTCAATGATTGCCCACCTTTGCTCAACCCTCAATTAGGCCAATGACATCCCCACATCTAGACAAAATCCCATTGCTTATAAGCTGTGCAATATGGAAGGACTTTCTTATGGCAATGGACACATGTTGGTCGAAAGTTAGGTCACTGTACACATAATATCCCAAATCCCAAACAAATGGGTCATCTCTTAGGGGTGTATTGTCAAGGTGGTAGTTCCCTAGGGTAGATGACTTCTGAAAGGATACAGTTATACCTTTTTTGGCATTTAATTTCAGACTGTGACTTTGGCATCAGTTATTTATTTGGGAGAAATCTTCCTGCAGGATGGCTAAATCATTTCAGGATTCAATGACTGCTCCTGTCTTGCAGTCATCTGCAAATAAAGTCAGCCAGAGCCCTTTGCTATTGGCTTTTACTTCAGAGAAGTAAATGCCAAACAGGAGAGGTCTCAGCACAGAACCCTGAGGAACCTCACTGGTGATTGGTTGCTTTGTGGGAGCTATTCCCCCTATTTTGATTTCCTGTGTCCTATCTCTTTGCTAGGTGGCATCCACCACGTGATATATGGGCTTATTCCCAGTTTATTTAGCTTTTCTACTATGCTTGACTGGAGGATTGGGTCTAAAGCTTTCGTCAGGCGGAGTTATGTGAAGTATACCATTTTGCCTTCATCCATTGCTTTGGTGACCTGTACCTGAACTAAACAACATATGAACTTTAACAGCAAGCCAGCGTTGCAGTTCTCATGCATAAATAAACAATGCAATAAAAGGAAAATGCTTCTTAAAATATAGAGCAAAACGAAATAACCACAAATCAAGGTCAACATTAAAAAGTTATCAAAGTACAGAATAATGCCATCAGGAAAACAAAGGCATTCCATGAACTTAGATTAGCATGGGAAGCTAAGAATAATTGCAAATCCTTCTTTATTTACATCAGGAAGTTAAGAAATGCCATCCAATATTGTTCTAAACATTCTGAAAATGACACTATCAAGTCAGATCCAGTGGTTATTGCAAGTGTACTAGCAAACAAATTCAGTGCAATCCTTCCACCTGGGCTATAGTATAGACAACCCCCTCCCCTTCAAAATGAGGATGTTGTGAGGGAACTTGAAACATGGATAGATAATTCAATCTCCTTTGATAACACTGTTGGAAAATGGTTACAAAATCTTACTTGGCACACTGATCACAAAGGGTATCTCATTTAGATCCAAACAAGTACTGAGCCATCTATATTCATCACTAATTAAGCCTATCACAGAAGAAAATACCCCCTCTGGGATATATCTTTCTAAACATATCAAGCAATTGCAGACACCCCAAATGTTCTAGACAAAAAAGTTCAAAGGCCTAAAAGCACTGAACTGCCATGAGAGGCTGGAAGCTCTTTCCTTGTATTCAGTGTCCTACAGACTCCTTAGGCATGATCTGTGTGTTGCATTTTTGGCCATTAGGGATCTGACAGTCCAAGACCTGGTATATCTCCAAAAATCAAACAGTCTAGAGAACACTAGGATCAGATATTTGAGCAAGCTTCACCAAATAAACTGATCACGGTGGAGAGACATATTCATCAAGCAATGACTACCCCTTCTCTGAAGTAAACGTCTACTTCAGATCAAGCAATATGATGCACTATCTTCCTTTATAAAGGAGTTGCACAATTAGGTGGGTATTTGCACATTCCCCCCACAGCATAATCTATACCTAAACCTATTGCTTCCTGACAAAGGAGGTAAGGTCTAAGGGTGGGTACTGGCAAGGTGTGAATGGTCACATGGCTGAGTTGCCTTGTATTATTTATGATTCTCGATTCTGCGAGTCTATAAAGACTGCTGTTGCAGCATACCTGGGAGTATATGCACTTATGTATGAAGGCAAGCAGTTTGCATGAAAATGGAGCTATACTTATCAGGTTAGCTTTGATCCAATAGATCATTGACAAGTTCCAATGAGCTTATTCATCTACTTACAGCTCCCCTTTGATCTGGAGTCACCAGCCAATGTCACTATTGATCGAGGCACTTTCATTTGTCCAGAGTGGCAGATGCAGTATGTTGTTAGCATGAAGTCTGTTTCCTGCATAAAAATTTGCCCTTGCTATAATAACCAATAAATAAAGAAATACAGTGATGTGTACCTAGCCCCTTAGGCAGACACATATGCTCACATATAGAGTTATCTTCCTCTATTATTTATTTATTTTATTTATTTGACATTTGTTAACTGGATTAGTCCAACTAGGCTATAAACCCATTTTCAGTGGAGACCCGAGGAGAAAAGTTCTAACACAGACAAATTACAGTAGAAGTGTTACAAGCACCAATATAGAGAATTATAATGCATAAGTTCCAGAAATACAGAAAAGTATAGTACAATAACATAATTAACAAATAATAACTTTTTTATTGACAATGTATTCGATTGGATTTTCCAAGACTGTAAAAAAGATTTCACCAAGAAGAGAGGTATTTATAGATGGGAAAACAGTCTGTAGATATGTACATGTGGTAGATAAATAAAGCCTAAGGGTTTATTCTCAGAGTAGGACTAAGGCTGGAGGGAGAAAAAGTAGGAGGTGTTGTAGAAGGAAATCGGTGTAGAAGGAGTGAAAAAGATACAGTAGAGTAGTGGGTTAGGCAGGTTTCTGACAGGGGCAAGTCTTAGTGTTAAGTAGGTGAAGTTGTAGTTCATTTTTGAAGTGTTTAGGGTGGGGAATAGATCCTATGTGTAGGGGGAGTTAGTTCCAAGCTTGGGCTGTACTGGATTTGTAGAGAAGTTTACCAACAGTTGTGTTGGGTTGGTAGATATCCTGGAGTAATTGGTTGGAGGTGCGGAGAGTACGAGTAGCGGTGTAAGAGGATACTAGGGAGGAGGGGGCTGGGCTGGTAAATGGTCAGTATACTACAGAATGTGTGATTTGTAACTGTGATAGGAGGAGTTGTTGAAGAAATTCAAGCCATTGTAGAGAGCTGAGTGCAACGCAGTGGTGAGAGTTTTGAGGAGAGTTGGTGGTAAATCTAGTTACTTTGTGGTAGGTTTGTTGGAGTTTGGACAGGTTGAAGTCTGTATGTTAGTTAGGAGTGGGGCAGCATAGAGGAGGTAGGGGAGGAGGAGAGCCTGAACCAGGGAGAGTCTAGCACTGGGAGTTAGACATGTTTTATTATGGTAAAGCAGACCTAGTTTTTGGTGTTTTTTTTAATACTTTGCAAGATATGTAAGTTAAATTTTAGTTCATCATCTATGATGAAACCTAGGAGCTTAGTGTGTGGTTCAAATTGTATGACGGCCTTATTGGAGGATGTGATGACAAAGTCTGATTTATGCTGTGAGAGAGAATGAGGGATAAAAAGCAGGAGTTTAGTTTTTTTAGGATTTAGGATGAATTGATTGAACCTATGAACCTATAATAACCTGTCACAAAACTCTCTTCTCCCAAAAATATGATATGTCAGTCACACACACTTCCATTCTGAGTCAGTACCTTCTTGAAAAGAAAGCAACATTTCAGTTCTACTAACTATACTCAGTCGGGAAGAAGTAAGAATAGCCTTGGTTTCAAGAGAATGACATGAAAACTGAAAGGAACTATAAGCATTTTAAAGTTGTTCATCTTTTTTTGTCAATACTTTATTATTTTAGAGGGATGGAAGGAGCCAGACCCTCTCCCAGCACAGAAATGTCATAAGGTAAAAAAACAGTCCTTGACAGGAAACACACTCATACACACATGCGTGAGTGTACACACACACACACACACACACACACACACACACACACACACACACACACACACACACACACACACACACACACACACACACACACACACACACACACACACACACACACACACACACACACACACACACACACACACACACATGCGCATGACAGAAGACTGGCAACTACTGTTTGAAACTCAAAGAGTGCAAAGACAATTGTGTGATTGCGTTTTATTATGAACTAAGTCCATGACTGTAGTATCACAGAGAATTCCTCTAATACAGATGCAGAACATATATATGTAGATAGATAGATCTTGATGATATAGATACATGCAAAACTGTCTACACAGATATAGCTATAGATATAGATATATGAAAAAGGCACTTTATTGCCATATAGCATGGTGGAACAGCCCTTGACATATAGGCTTGTAAATAATAACAACATTAACAGCAAGTTTCAAATTTTGCTGATTTATCTATTTTCTGTGCATTAGTGCTCTCATGTTTTTGTCAGGTCCACCACATCTAATCTCAACTATGGATCCTAGTGACCAATGTTCCTCTAGATGCAACAGCCCTATGGCAAAGTTGTTTCCCTCAGGGTGAGCATCAGAAGAGAGGAGTTATGCAGTCACCCCTTCTAAGGGGTCAGGGGTGTCTGTTTTTTCCCTAGCAGTCCTGACAGGGCTATGATTTTTTACACAAATTTCTTTTCCTAATGAGCAGTATGGAAATAGCACAGCAATAAAAACCATATACATTCATTAGCTTGTTATGTATATTGTTTTTATTGCTGTGCTATTTCCATGCTGTTCATTAGGAGAGATCTAGCGGTTTTATGTTTGTGTAAACGTGCATTGTAGGTTGATTTTCAAGTCTCGCCTTAGTCATTTCTTGCAAATAATTGTTTTATATGTTATATTGTCTGTATGTAATTAAGTTTCTCTGAGAGAGCTTTAAGTGGCATGATTATACCATTGGAGGTTTTTGTCACATGATTCTTAGAGGTTTAAAATGGAGACTTTGTAATTGTTTTATTTTATCTGAAGAAGTTTGCTGATGGTTAGCAAATGAAAAGCACTTAATAAATATAGTCCAGTACTTGTCTCGATTACTTCCTTTCCTGTTTGTATGTCATTGGTGTAGGTAGAAACTGAAGCCCTGGCTGAAAGTTTTGAGGTCACAGGTAGGACACAAGTAGTTACTGAAGCTTCAAATGAACTAAAGAACCAAGCACTTTTATGCACAAACCAAAGCTAAACCCTCTGTCACTCTGCTGTCCTTGTTTTAAACTCTGTTACACATCAACTGTAAATCTCATCTGGCTCTTGGTAAAACATATGCCTCACTGAAATGAAACAGTCTAAAATGAGAGGAAGAACAATCACTGTTTATTCAGTCCCTTTCGTGTAAGTGACATCCAAAAACAAGAAATCATGCTGAAACAGGAAGAGTGGTTAATATACTGTCTTCGTCAAAACAGTGATTAAACAAAGGGGGGGGGGGCAATTACCCTGTATGAAGGCTGAATAGCAAATAAGTGTCTTCCGCAAAATGTGAACTAAGATAGATTTTAAGGTTAAAATCCAAGTACAACACATGGCAAAGCAACTCTTAAGCCCTACATTTTTAGTTTCATATGAAAAAAAATTGAAAAAAATATAATTTAGGAAAAGCTTAAATTCTGGGATAGTAGTTCTGTTCTTCCCCCAGTGAAAATACTGAAGACCTTCTGCCATGAGGTTAGCATGGCTCTTGAAAGAGCAGTGGCTACTGGAAATGCTGATACAGTAGTAACTGCAGCAAAGGGATCACTCCCTGCTGTGAAATCCTGGCAGAAAGGTGCTTGATCTAACTCTCTAATTTACATTCATTCTGAAATCAATGTATTCAAGTCTTTCAAGTGCAAATCTTATAACAGGGAAACAGCACACAAGTATACCTCGACTTATCTTCATTAATGAGAAGGTTTTCTTTCTCATTGGGGGCCTTGAGGAGGGAAGGCAGTCCTTTATTGATGTAGTGGGTCAATGCTGTGGCATGTCAGTGAGCGCAGAACTCTATTAAGAACATAAGCAAGCGAAGAGCAAAAGTCCAAAGCACAGCAAAATTTAAAAAAGATGAAGACAGGGTGGGGGTTAGAGTCTGAAAGAAAATGTTATTAATATTTTTTAAAACCGGACAGTTCTTGCCTTCTATTTCTGAAGTAATCGATTCTCTTTTCAAACTGCTGGTAAGTGCTTTTTTTCACCTGGCAGTTTTATTTGTTGACAGAAGAACAGAATTTTCATTGTGATAACAGATCTGTTCTCACAGTTTTAGAAGTGCTGTTTTTTTTAACATTTTGAGCAACAGAGAATTGCATATTCTGTTTATAGATAAATCACTTTACAGTAGTTCTGCTTCATTGATGGAAAAAAGACCTGGGACACTGGAGATAACCAACAAAATATAGAAGCACAGAAAATCTATGGCAGTACACAAGAAGCATTGTTGTCTATGTATTGCACTGAAGACACACTTATTTTTGTCTAGCTCTGAGACTGCGTGTGTGTGGTCCAGCAGGCCTGCTGACGCAGTGGAACAAATTATTAGGAAGAATATTAAGCTAGATAACAGCCCAAGCAGTGGAGATTGATCTTTTTAAAAAAAAAATCATAATCATAGTCTGTATTCACAGATAAGCTGTGGCACATAAGTGCTGTTAAAGTATTGAAGAATGCCATGGTTGATAGTCTTAATATACTATTTAGATCCATTACATCATCACATTGTTTTTTACAAATCAAAAGGTAATTAATATTCCAAAGCATTAGAAGAGAACAGACCAGTTTGTCATTGGTTAAACTAGTTAGTAAAATTGTCATAAGTACGCAGAGTGATGCAGGGGATAATGTGATTGGACAAAGAGCCTTGAAAGTGAATATTAAGTAGGGCCAAATTTTTTGGATGTTAGAAGAGCCCATGGGCTGATCACAAGGCTTGAAGGATAGGGGAGTAGAGGGGTATTTTTATATCCAATGAGGATGAAAAAGGGGCCGAGTTTGTGAAGTGGGAGAAGATAAAGTGCTTGTAAAGCACCAATGAAAAACTTCATGAGGGGTTGAGTTGGTTGGTTGAAATAGGAAAGATACATCTCATTTCCACGTGAGCCGATCGGGCTGTTATGCCTGAGCTGAAATTAAGAAAATGGCTCGCAAGTCGGTCAAACTGTTTAAAGTTATTTATCTAACTAAATTATATAAAATGCACCAGTGTACCCAATCAACCCCCCCCCCCCGAATAATCCTTTCCAGGAAACAGACCCAATAATATAGACATAGAGCAAACGTAGGGAGTGGAGGAAGTAAAAGGTACTTACTAAAGCTATCTTTTTACCTGTGTGCTACTGAGGAAGTTAATTGGGCTGTAACGACATTAGTGAGACAAAGAAAATGGCTCGTGAGTCATTGAGACGGTTAAATGTTTAAAAACGTTTTATTTAACTGAAAAACATCCACTCCAATGTACCCAAAGCACTCTCCCTGACCTGCATCTTCCAAGTACTTACCCTCGATGAGTCAGTGAACAGGAAGGAAATGAAGGATGTAAAATTTCTAAAGTAAACAGCAGTTTAAGAATTAAGTTTTGCAGTCAGATTTTGTGCAACCTGGACTAATCATTCAGGACATCTAGACATCTTGGCAACTAGAGCACACGGTTTAAGGATAAAGCATATAGTACAACCAAAAATCTGATAATTTGTAACTCACTCATCGCTCATTCCTGTATGAACAGTCACAGTCTCAACATTACCTAAGTTTACTTTTTACATTTGGCTTGTTTTCAGTGGTATTTTGTTAACACTTGAAATAATTTTATGGCTTTCCAGATATAGTGACTGATTGTTTTCAGTTCTCGTATGATAAATAATGTCTATTTGCCCAGTTTTGGACTATATAATTTTCCTGCTAATGAAAACTCGACAGACATTACTATAAAGCTACAGAATGGTACCTCACTTTGCTTAATGTTCAGTATATAGCTGCATGTATAAGTCTGCTGACCAGTCTGTCTCACATAGACTGGTTGTTTGACAGTACCATATAATGTGTTAATGCCTGTTGAGGAAGATTTGTACGTATGGCAGGTATGCAATACTGACAAACCAAATAAGTCATACATGGCCTGTGTGTAATAACAGCTTTTATTAGTTAAATATTACATATATTGTAGCTTATGGAAAAGGATACATTTATCCCAGTTCTCCTTTAGAACCCCCTCCCCAAATTTTGGTATCTGGAAGGGAATCCACCTGATTTAATTACCATTTTGTTACAAATAAACATTTAAGCCAGCCACTGAGTAGGTCTGGACCTTTGTTTTTGCTGGATTTAATAGTCAGGCATTTAAACACAGTGCATCTATCTTACATTAATTTGTTGTGTATGTGTTTGATAATTTCAACTCTCACCTGCTGTGTAGTGCAGGCACCTCTGCTAACTTGTTATCTTTAATGAAACAATGACAGAAATAGAAGGGTGGGTAAGTGGAAATCATTAATCTGCAGAAAACATGTGATAGCTAGAAAAGCAATTGCAGTATTAAATAATTAAGGTTTGGAAGTAGGCACAGAGGATTAAGGCTATGAGCTGATAATGACCTGGTTCCAATATTCTAGGGTTTGATTCCTTCAGCCTTCTGTGTGACTCTGATCAAGTCATGTAACCAGATAATGCAGTGGAGCAGCTGGGAAGATTAAGCTAGGTTACTCAGCAGTATTCTAAACTACATGCTTAGCAACTACCTTTGAACCTATGACAGAGTGGAGACACAGAGAGTAATACTGCAAACTTGAGGGAGACATATTAATCAAATTTAAGAAGTAATTCCTGCAAGATAATAAATGTGGAAAAAAGCAGATCAATTAAAATACTGAAACAAGAAATTTATGCAGTGTTAAGACAGGTAGGGACACTTACGGCAATATACGAAAAGCAGTAAACAATATTTATTGACTACAGAGTCATGCCACACAGCTCCAAACCTGAGTAAACAAGGGTTAGGGGCTGAGATTCCAGAAAAAATATCATTGTACATGTGTAGGCTGCTTTGGTGGA
>NC_056748.1:705598594-705621094 GCF_019279795.1 Protopterus annectens | reverse complement strand
ACTGTATTATTGCTCAGCTACTGTTGTATTGTTTCAGCTTGAATATTTCCCTTAGTTGTTGTTGTCTTTCGGCTTTTCCCGGTTAGGGGTCGCCACAGCGGAACTCCAGTCCGCTAATGATTGGCAGTAGATTTTGACAAATGCCAAGGTGCCAGCTCGACATTCAACCTTCAACAAAGGCACGCCCATTTAAGCATGTCTTTAGAATGCCCACCCAACCACGGGGAGGACATGCAGACTTCACACAGAAGGCACTCCCTGCACTCCAGCCGAGAATCGAACGGGAGAACCTCTTCCTGTGAGGCAACAAAGCTACTGCTGCACCACCGCGGATGTCTGAATATTTCCCTTAGTAGCTTTTAAAATTGTCTATTGTTTCTACCTTTCAAAAAATAGTTGACAGTGGAAAGTGAGGTATCCTAGAACTACAAATATAGGCATAGAACAGTGACCTAAGACAGGCATTCCTTATATGATTACTGCTTCGGTGAACATAATTTCATTGCCTTTTGTGATATCTGTAAATATTTTATTCCTGCAGCAATTAGAGACAAGAAAAAAAATCATATTCCAGGATGGAACATGGGTGTGCATCTGTTCCTGATTGAAATTTAACTTCAAACACCTCTTCAAGTCATTGATTTCTAGGGCTGTGGACAAACCTTCCAAGAGTTACTCTGCTAGGCACAAGAAGAAAAAGAAACAAGAAAACAGAGCAGAAGTCTAATTAAGTGCGAGACCCCTGTCAGGTCCTCATGTTAAAAAGCCAGCAGTTGAAGAACAATTGACTTCTGCATATTCTCCTTCTGGTGTACCTAAAATACTTGTGATTGTTCTGCCTGAAAAGTCTATTATCTAACTCATCAGAATAGAAATATATATTTTCTTTTACAGATACTTAGAGGCCATCATAAACAAGATTTTAGAAGTCATTTTATTCCTCTGTCAGTGACTGCCTATGAAAAACTGATGGGGACCTTTAATAATCCGCAGCAAAACATTTCTGTTCTCTCTTTTGCCATTGGTACAATGGTGGATAGAAATGCTTCTTATCTGCCATGTTTTTTGGCCAAAATATCCTGGCTCTTTTTACTGTCCACATTCAGGCATTGGTCGTAATAAGGGTGGGCTTGAACCATCAGGCATCCATTATAACAGATGTTGATGACTTGTTAGCATAAGCTCTGGACTTAATGTTAGGGACCCACTGCCTTTGGGTCGACTCCTTTGACTTTAGCTTTGCTGCCAGCATCAGTTGCAACACTGCCAATGTTGTCAGTGTCAGGGAACTCAGGTTGGCCTGTCTTGGTTGGTCTTAGTGCTAATGGTGGTGTTCATAGGTTCATAGGTTCATACTAGTCTATCTGCCCTAGGGCATTTATAAGCCAAGCCAGAATGTGTTTGGCTTTCACCACCCATTTTAAATTAATTTTGCTATGCCCTTTTTCGAGGTTAGTATACTGTGCCTCTGTCTAACAGTGACACAGAAGTGATACCCGGGTTAAACCTACGATCTCCCACCCACTCATCAAGATTCCTCTTGAAGAGAGTCAATGAGGGACTCTGCCTAACCTGGACTGGGATTTTATTCCAGAGTGAAGGGAGCCCCTGGGTTATGAATCTGTCCCTCCAGCATGTCCTATTTATTTCAGTGCTGAGGTTCAAGTCTCTCGAGCGCATAGCTCGATGGGATTTGGATTTTCTGAGGTGCAGCATGTCCATTAATTCCGGGTTGGACATGGCTTTATACTTCAGGCACAGATCGCCCCTGAACAGGCGGTATGCCACTGAGTAGAGCTGGAGTTTCTTTAACCGGGCAGCATATGGCATCTGTTTGAGCCCTTTGATCCTCTTGGTGAGGTACTTTAGGGGTCTTTCCAGTTGCTGCAGGTGTCTGGTAAGGTACATCCCAAAAGGGGCATTGTACTCAATTATGGGCCTGATGAGGGATGAGTAAAGAGGCACGATGACTTCCCCTGATCTAGATGTGAATCCCTTCATGATTAGGTGGGCTATATAAAATGTTTTTCTAATCACTTTGGCCACGTGGTTGTCAAATGAGAGAGTGCTATCAACTTGGGTCCCCAGGTCCCTAATTACTTCTTCTGTACTTAATGGATTACCACCTATGTGGTAATTTGTGGGCACTTTGTTTTTGCCAAAGGGGATGACTATACACTTTTTGGCGTTTAGCTTGAGGCCATGGCTCTGGCACCAGTTGTCTCTTTCTATGAGGCCCTTTTGGAGGATGCTTGTGTCGGCTGGAGAGTCGATTATGACGCCCAGTTTGCAATCATCTGCTAACTTGGTCAGCCACAGTCCTTCCGTGTTGGCCTGTACCTCCGAGAAATATATACCAAACAAGAGAGGTCTCAGGACTGAGCCTTGTGGGATGCCACTTGTAACTGGGTTGGAGTCTGACATGGCTCCAGCAATTCTAACCATGTGGGTTCTGTCCTTGAGCCAGTTTGCAAACCATCTAGTGACATAGGGGTTTATATTTAAGCTGGTGAGCTTATCTATAATGCCAGAGTGGGGTATTGTATCGAAGGCTTTTGCGAGGTCCAGGTAGGCTGTGTGGACCACCTTCCCCTCATCAATGGCCTTGGTGACTGTTTCAAAGAAATCAACCAGGTTTAAGAGGCAGGATCTGCCCTTAACAAAGCCAAACTGGGTAGGATCCAGTGTCTGTAGGTCCCCATTATCTTTATTTATGAGGTCCACGATGATCCTTTCCATAGCTTTGCAGACCAAGCTAGTCAGGTTTATGGGGCGATAGTTTCCAGGATCCATTGAGGCACCACCTTTGTGGAGAGGGACCACTGTTGCTGTACGCCACTCTTTGGGTACATATCCTGTAGTAAGGCTGAGATTGAACAGTAGTTTTATGTTTGGGTTTAGCTCTTCTTGGAGTTCATGTAAGTCGCAGCCCGGGACACCGTCTGGTCCCATTGATGCTGTGTTTTTTTGCTTTGGAGAGGGTGGCTCTTACCTGAGCATCTGAGATGTCAGGGGGGCAGCACTCTGCTGGGATAGATATTTGTCCTTTTGGTGTGGGGGGGGAGTTTGCGCTGAAACTGTCAGCTAGGATGTTGGCAATGTCTGTGGGTTCGGTGTATTTTTTGTCATTTTGGACTAATTCTGAGCATATCTGGGAATTCCCACCCAGGTTCCTAACATAACTAAAGAAAGCCTTGTGATTATCCTTAGTGTCCTGCGCAATTTTTCTCTCGAAGCTGGCCTTAGACGATTTTATGAGTGTCCGTAGTTTTTTGCTAATACTGATCAGAGATGCCTTCCCTTTTTGGGATTTTGCTCTGTCATTTAGTAGCTTCCTCCTTCTGTTGTATAGTTTGTTTATGGCTGGGGTCCACCAGACAGGACGTTTGCCTTTGGAGGATTGGGTCTTGGTTTTATTTGGGATTGCATGATCCATATATTCTTGAAGGTGTTCATAGAATGCATTTATAAAGGATTCTGCGGTCTGGGCCATATTTTCCGCAGGCCCGGGGGCTATGCAGGATTCCACCTCGGTTTTGAGGAGTGTGAAATTTGCTTTAGAGAAGTTTTTCACTGTGGTTTTCTGGGCAGGAGGTGGGGTCGGGATGTGAATATCCAGTGAGATTAGTTTATGGTCTGATCTTACCAGTGAGGGATACACTTCTGGTCTTGAGCATAGAGTCCCCATGTTGGTGATGATCAGGTCCAGTATGTTTTCCCCTCTTGTGGGAGTGGTAACAAGTTGTTCCATAGCATTTGAGTTTATAAATTCTCGAACCTTTGGGCTAGGCTGTTGGAGCTAGAGTAATGCTCCCAGTCTATGTTTGGGTAGTTGAAGTCGCCCAATATAATGGTGTTTGGAGAGACCTTCATATTTTCCAGTGTTTTCAGGAAGGCCGAGTGGGGTTCCTGGGTTTGGGAGGGTGGTCTGTAGCAGGCTATAAACTGGAAGGCAGTTTTACCCACTGTTAGTTGCACATGGATAGTCTCTGATGCTTCGTGCTGTGCCACCAACCTGGAGGTGTGGGTATCTTTGATGAATATTGATACTCCCCCTCCTTTTGTGGTTCGGTCCAAGTTTTGGGGCCGAAAAGCATGGTATGAGGTATAACCTGGTAGTGCTGGGGTGCTCTCGGGAGCCTTGAACCAGGTTTCTGTTACTGCACAGATATCGATGTTCTCCATGCTAAGGAGAGTTTCGAGTGCGTGCATCTTGAGGTTTAGACTTCTGGCATTGAGTAGCATTACTTCTAGTTTCTTATCCCTTGTGATACCTATGGAGGTGGGTTTGTCTTTTGAGCCTTGCCTAAAAAAGGCACTATGGGGGTAGCAAGAGCCTTTGCCAATATCCGAAAGCCCAGGGGTGACAGGTGCAAGCCGTCCCTAGCGAAGCATTGTGGCTTGTTGAGCATGTCATCCCAGGCTGACAGGCATTGGATCCTCTTTGAATGACACCAATACTTAAGCCAATTGTTGAAATTGATCATCTTGTCTTCATAGTGTTGTTGGTGGAGTCAACTTTTCAGGCGTTGGAGTTGAGATTTTCAACTTCAGGCCAGGTTTTACAGTATCTTAGCCCTCTTGCTGGACACCAGGCAGCAGAACTCAGGCTTGATGCTTATTTGTTCTGCTTCAGCACTGGTCTCGATCAGCTTCTGCCATATACAGCAGGGGACCATGCCCACAGTCTGGAGTGTGGCATCACTGTTGATATTGACAGAGAACATGTAAAGTGTTCTGTATTTGGTGTATTCACTCTCTGACTTTACTATGACATCAGGCTCTACATAACTCACTTCTTTGTCTGGACTCAACCACTCACCTTTCCAATCAGCAGGACAATGGGTCTGGAAGTTCTTGCAGTATCCATTCCAGGTATCTGAACACATCCATGTTTTCTCACTATCCTTGTTACTAATACCCCAGTATTTACTAGAAAGCAGAAGTGCTCAAAACAGGCACCTGGACCCTGTCAGGAGTCCCCCCAAGTTAAATACTGGAGACAAAGAAAACATTACCCATATCCCTTGAAGATTTCCTGAAGTCTGGGGATGTTTTCAGACTGATGATGCAATGAATAGGATGGCCATTAGACTGTCTCTGTTTCTCAAGAAAAGACACTATAGGCCTTATTCTTCTTCCTGTGTGGTCCTTTAAATTGACAAAATGGCACAACATCTTATCAAAACTGCTTGGGAAAACCCTTATATTGCGGCACTTCTTTCAAAGAAACCAGAGAAGATCTAATCCAAAGACTGCACCTACTGCACTGATTCCCAAGCCTGATTCTATTTCTGTTGTGGATGTTAAAAAGGCTCCTACACTGAAGAGTCCTGCTATCCATCCCCTTTGTAAGGAAGGAAAGAAGCAAGGGCTATGGACAGGTTTGGGAAACATTTAGGTAACCTCCACTTTCTTTTCTGGAGGAGGAAAATTATATTTGTGATATGCTAAGGTTTCAGAGAGAGACAGAGAGATGGAGAGAGCTACCAGATAAAATGAGACATTCCTGGAAGAGCTGCCAGATGGACAGTTTAAGCTTAAATTGCTGTCACAAATGGTATCTATGTTATTTATTGTTGCTGTTATCATAGGACTTGCATATAATTATGCTGATGGTGCAACAAGGACTGCAGAGACTATGATAAACACTTTCCTGAAATACCTATCTGTGCCTGATAGACATTCACAGACACCAAGTTGACCTTTACCAATAAGTCCACTTACAGGCAAGCTAAAAATTAGTTCTGTATCACCCAAGAGCCTTCTGAGATGTGTGTGTGGACTTTCAAAGGCTGTGTCTTTCGCAACCATAGCATTATCTTCTGTACTGGAAGGACAATGTCATCACATCAGCTGTTCTAAACTAACCAGTCAGAAACCTGTATGATCCATATGCATGTTTCTGAATGGACCCTTCTATTTTTCTGTGGCTTTGTTTGTTTTATTTCACTTAGATCCATTCCTTTATACTATGCAGTGCCAGAAAAAATAAATAAAAATACATACGTTTTATGTGGTTGTGACCTGTCCCATTTTCTCCCTGCTCTCCTGCTTCATACTTACAGTCTTAATAGGATGCTAAGTTGTTCTTCCTCCAATGGCCACCAAACTAAAGATAAGACCTTTTCTTAATGCTTACCTTTCTGTCAGTGATTGTAACATTTTGATAGCAGGGAGTACTTGGGACACGTATCCTTTGGAGAGCACAGAAATTGTGTTGTTTGTGAATCTATTACTGTAGCCTGCAGGAACTTTTTCACTGTACTGTCTGATTTTCAAATATACTGGCTTCTTGTTCGGAGTTTAGATCTATGGTTCACGCATGCAGTATGGAATGAATGAAAGTTTAAACATCCTGTGCTACTCATTTCGCTGGCTAGCTGTGCACAGTATCCGTTGTCATCTCTCTTCCAATCTCATATGCTATATTAAGCACATATTATTGTAATGCTGCAAATCAGCAATCTGGTTATGATGTAATTTGGATATTTAGTGCCCCATTTACATGAGGCCTTTAAAATGGTCAAATTTATAAACATTTTGAAGATGGACAGATATCCACAATCTGGGTTTCACAATATACATTTCAAGGTCTTGTATAAGAAGAGGTCACAAAAGGCAAGTGTTGGTTATTGACAGGGCCAGTAATTTTCCATTTTTCTTAAAGAAATACCTGTAATTTTCAAGTCTCGACTGTGTGAGTTTTGGAAAAACAGGATATTTTCATGGAATTTGACATTTTTGTCCAGAGAACTCATTTACGCAAAGCTGTATTTCTTCTCGTATCTATTACTTTAAGTACTGTCAGCTTGCTCAGTTGAATATTCAGTAAGTAAAACTGCTTTAGTTTTGTGTATGTATAGAGGCACTAAGACGTTATAATGAAATTACAGCAATGGCCACAAATTACATTTAAAACCACAGGCATAATTTCTGAATTTCATCTCATGAAAATGGAATTTATTTTTTGAGAAGTGTTAAGTCAATGTTCCTGATCACTGAAGATGTTTGACATTATGCTAGCCATAGTGTGCTTCAGTATTAAAAGTAGCACAGAGCATCATGGCTGTATTACTGTATATATTGCAAATGAGAGTGGTGATATTCCTTATTTAATTATAATTGTTAACTTCACATTCTCAAAGATAGCATGAACTGGAGCACTAGACTATGAAAATATAAGAAAGTAATAATATTTTACAAACGAGCTTTGAGGGCTTACCTTATTTTCTTAGTTATTTAATTGCAGGTATCATGTTTTACTGTTTTATATCAGTCAAGGTTACAAAATACCTTTATAGAAAGATTATTATGTAGCAAATACCATTAGTAAACCAATATAACAGGGGTGTTTGACAAATTAGGCTAGAGATGTTTCATTTTGCAGGTGGCTTTTGGGAATAAATAACATGAAATTTGACATAAGGTCACAAGTAAAAACATTTGGTTCATTTTCATTAAATTTTGGACAAACAATGACTGGTTGATTTAAATTTTAGTGAGAATTTAAAGGTTGCTTTAACCTGTGAATACAATTTGTTTATACCTCGACAAAGGATGTTTCCTCAAAAGCTCTCAGTATCTGTGTCAGTGACTGTAATGATTTTCTGGTTAAGCAACAGGCTTTAAGTAAGGTTATTTTATACACACACACACACACACACACACACACACACACACACACACACACACACACACACACACACACACACATATATTTAAGGAATAATCCGTGAGTGTATGTGGATTGAGTGGATATAACAGGATTTACCCATGGTTGGTGTGGGTTGATCACAAAGTGAAACCTGATTGATAAAATGATGCCAAACATGGGTAATTCCTGATATAGACACAAACAGGAGTGTATTATTGCAATTATACAATGGCTTTATTTAATAAAGAAATTGTTTATCTTTCTTAAATAATGTCTTTATATAAGGGCGCTGTAGTGTTCCTCCACATGTACTGTGCATTTTCACTGACAATAATACGCCAGCTTCCTCAGACCAATGAACCATTAAAAATACAATTAAATTTTCAAACTTGGCTTTTAAATGCATCCAGTAAGGAACGTCATTTCAATCAATTAATTAATTACATGCTAATAAACCATGTAATCAGCTTTTTTAAAACTCTACTTAAAAGACTTTTTTATATAAAACACTTTTTCTAACCACTTTTTCAACTGCTGAACCAAGACTTACTGACAGGCTAATTTTATTAAATTAATTTTTTTTTTAACAATTGTCTTATAAAATTGTTTAGCACAGAAATCCTATAATACTTTTAGGTGATAAATTATAAATTATATTTATATATATCGCTCTACTCACCCAATGCAACTCATGTATAAGTTACTAATTTTTATCTATTTAATGCTTTTATTTTAAGAAGGCATTTTATAGACACGTACTCGTTTATCCCAGGGAAAATGTATGCCATAGAACGGATCTGCCACTCCAATTCTGACTCCTCTAATTTTAGTTGCCATGCCCCTCTTCTAATATTTTGATCTACCTTTTGCAGGACAACAAACCTAAACTTATGATCTGAGAATGCCATGACATGTCTTGCAAGAGCATTAGTACTTATCTGCCTGATTATACTATATTGCACCCAATGTGAAGCATTCTATGTTGGCAAAACGGAGCGTAAGCTCAAACAAAGAATTTACGAGCACGGCAATATATATATATCTGTGTGTGTGTGTGTGTGTGTGTGTGTGTGTGTGTGTGTGTGTGTGTGTGTGTGTGTGTGTATGAAAGAGAGAGAGAGAGAGACAGAGAGAGAGAGAGGGATAAGCCCCATTTCCATAATACTTTTATTGACTCTGACAGTGGATATATTATTTACAACCTCCTGGGGAAGGTGTAAACAGCTTCACAGCCCCCTCCCCCTCCCCCTCCATAGGAACTGACACATATGTCTAAACCTACACAAAAGTACTATAAGAGCATTTACATAGCTACATGGAATCAGGAATACCAGACAGGACAAAGTCCTCCTCCTCAAGGAAGAGTAAACCTGTCTGGTAGACATCTGCAATAAATAAACTCTATGAAAAAAATGCTGTCCAGGACCAAGAAGGAGCAGATGCCTAACTGGAAGCAATCTTTCCTTAGCTTGAACAAGCAAATAAGAGCACTAGTGAAATTCTCCAAAGCAAACTTCGAGTTCAAACTGGCCACATCTACTAAAGACAATCATAAGGCATTTTTCACATTTGTCCGCAGTCTCAAAGGAAGCACTCAGATCTGATCACAATTGGTGGTTAATGACACCACATACACAAACACCTCAGATATAGCCAACCTGCTGGCAGACAGGTTCAGTGAAAACTTCACCCCTCTACCACCCCATCAGTAAATCAGAACATACTCAGCACCTGCTCCCCCTCCCCTTATTTCTAAGGAGCAAGTCATCACTGCCCTCTCAAAGGCAAAAAATGTAGCCTCCATGGGACCCGATAACACCACAGGCTGCATCCTACATAAACTCAGGCAGGAACTTGCAGCACCATTAGGCAGCATATTCAACCAAAGCCTGAGCACCAGCTTCATCCCAGCTGAGTGGAGGGCAGCCACTGTCATCCCTTTACACAAAGGTGCAGCATCCACCGATCTGAGAAATTATAGACCCATCAGCCTAACTAGTCTGATCTGCAAGGCCATGGAATGGATTACCATGGACCTCATTAAAAAGGACACTGGCAATCTCCAGACACTCGATCCCATAAAATTTGGTTTCATTAACGGGAGGTCATGCCTGTTAAATTTGGTTAACTTCTTTGAGACAGTTACCAAAGGCATGGATGAGGGAAGGACTGTGCACACCACCTACCTTAACCTGGCCAAAGCCTTCGATGCTATTCCCCACTCAGGTATAATAGATAAACTCTCTCAACTAGGCATCAATCTGCATGTTACCAGATGGGTAGCAAACTGGCTCGCTGATAGAACCCACCTAGTCAAAATAGGAAAATCCACCTCAAGCAGTAGACCCGTAATGAGTGGTGTATCCCAGGGATTTGTCTTGGGGCCTCTGTTATTTGGGATATACTTTTCTAAGGTGCAATCTAAAAACAGTGGGCTATGGCTGACCACGTTTGCAAATGACTGCAAGCTGGGCGCTGTCATTAATTCCCCTAGTGATGTGAACATCCTCCAAGAGGGTCTCACCCAAACAAATGACTTGTGCCAGAAACATGGCTTTAAACTAAATGCCAAAAAAGGCACCATCATCCCCTTTGGGGAGAGTGATGTCCTCATAAATTATCACATTAATAACAAAACACATGTAGTAGCTGGAGAGACCACAGAGGTTCCTCACCAGGAGAATCCAGGGCCTCAAACATCTACCTTACACAGATAGGCTAAAAGCCCTGTCCCACTATGCAGTCTCATACAGACTCCTCAGAAGTGATCTCTGTCTGGCATACAAAGCAATCTCAGTCCCCGCCTTGATGGGACAAGCTGCATATCCTCAAGTCAAACTCCACTCGAGTAACCCACACATGCGACTTCAACCTTAACTTTGACATCAATAGGACTTGTTGGTGGGAAAGATGTGTGTCCCAGAGACTCCCTCTCCATGTCAAGCAGAGTACTTCATTAACCCTGTTCAAGCTCAACCTGGATACCTGGATAGGGAACAGAAAATACACCCCTGGGATTCCACCTGTGTCCCTGCTGGATAGGGGCATTGGGTGCTAACTTGTCAGAACATGTGCTAAATTGTTGGCTAGGCTTGTAAGGGCCCCAGGACCAATAGCCTAGTAACTTCCTATGATCCTATGTCAGATGAGCCTTTAGTCAGTCCTTGTTTTTTATGTGCACTGGTTCATAGCAGTGTAACTTGGAGCATGGAGCTTGATGTATTCTATGGTTTTAGAAATGCCTTGGGGGACGTGTACCAGTTTGTAACTATTGAAGAGTGAGGAAAGTAATTTCTTCTTACCTGCTCTGGTGTCTGCTAACACATTTAACATATATTTATCTGGTAAAGTGTGGGGGCAGAGCAGAAATATCATTCTTTATAGTGAATTTGTTGGATAAGGAGTCAATACTGGTTTATTTTCATAGTATGAAAAATAATGATACTTTTCAGTTTTTCTCAGTACTTTGGGAGTAAGTAAACATGTTAAATGGCATATCAGATCAAGTTGACATCAGTCTTTGGAAATCCACACTGAAAAAAACTCTAACACACTTATAGATATATATTTTATATATATATATATATATATATATATATATATATATATATAATATTATATGTTATTATATTTTATATATGTATATATATATATATATATATATATATATATATGATTTGTTTTAAGATTATGCAAATATTATGCTTAATATTTTTCATTATCACTGTAATGGAACATATCAATATGATGGTTAAGGTATCTTTTCAAAGCTGATATAAGTCAAGGCAAGTTTGCTCCAATAAATGACCTCTACTTAGCACATCCGCAGAGGTACAATAGTTTGTCATATTATAAAAATTATTTCATTTCTTATATTTTTGTGAATATCTTTGGAAGGGCATATGGCAAAATGATAGGTAATGATGGGTATCATTTAGAAGCTGGAGAGAGTAAGAATAAATTTCCTTTCATACGACATCTGTCTCAAGCACCTATAGTGTTATAGCAGCTTGTTTGCTTGTCAGATTATAAAAATGATATTATTTTTCAAGTGTTGACAATTTCTGTAGAAAGGAATGTGGCAACATGATGGGTAATGCTTATTTTGAAACTGACATCAGTATGGACAAGTTATGCACTGATACACAAACTCCATCTGGTACAGTTTCAGAGAAATGACAGTTTATTTGTCAGATTATAAAATAGATAGCTTTCATATTTCTTTAAACCTCACAGTAAAATAAGATGGCACAAAACTGGTTAAGTTCTCATTTTGAAGCTAATATCCATACAAACATACTGCCAAGGGATCTACATTGTTTGGCTACAGAGATACTCAAACTTGTTTCAGGAAATATACCAAAACACACATAGTCTGTGGTTACCATCAGCTGTAAAAACCAGACTTCCCAGCTGTAATGTTAACATGTTTTGTGACACAACTAAGTTATATGTATGCAGAGTATATTTTGCATTTATGCTTTTTGTATGGCTGTTATGCTTCATGAATATTGTTTCAAGTATACTTTCAGTAATACAAATTCTAAAAGGTAGTTCAGAATTCACCAATGTTCATATGCCAGATGTTAACTGGTAGTAAAGTAGTTCAGAATGCACCAGTGTTCATATGCAGGATGTTAACTGCCAGTAAAGTAGTTCAGAATGCACCAGTGTTCATTCATATGCGGGGTGTTAACTGCCAATAAAGTAATTCAGAATGCACCAGTGTTCATATGCAGGATGTTAACTGCCAGTAAAGTAGTTCAGAATGCACCAGTGTTCATATGCAGGATGTTAACTGCCAGTAAAGTAGTTCAGAATGCACCATTGTTCATATGCAGGATGTTAACTGCCACTAAAGTAGTTCAGAATACACCAGTGTTCATATGCAGGATGTTAACTGCCAGTAAAGTAGTTCATAATGCACCAGTGTTCATATGCAGGATGTTAACTGCCAGTAAAGTAGTTCAGAATACACCAGTGTTCATATGCAGGATGTTAACTGCCAGTAAAGTAGTTCAGAATGCACCATTGTTCATATGCAGGATGTTAACTGCCACTAAAGTAGTTCAGAATACACCAGTGTTCATATGCAGGATGTTAACTGCCAGTAAAGTAGTTTAGAATGCACCAGTGTTCATATGCAGGATGTAAACTGCTAGTAAAGTAGTTCAGAATGCACCAGTGTTCATATGCAGGATGTAAACTGCCAGTAAAGTAGTTCAGAATGCACCAGTGTTCATATGCAATATATTAACTGCCAGTAAAGTAGTTCAGAATGCGCCATTGTTCATATGCAATATATTAACTGCCAGTAAAGTAGTTCAGAATGCACCAGTGTTCATATGCAATATATTAACTGCCAGTAAAGTAGTTCAGAATGCACCAGTGTTCATATGCAATATATTAACTGCCAGTAAAGTAGTTCAGAATGCGCCATTGTTCATTTGCAATATATTAACTGCCAGTAAAGTAGTTCAGAATGCACCAGTGTTCATATGCAATATATTAACTGCCAGTAAAGTAGTTCAGAATGCACCAGTGTTCATATGCAATATATTAACTGCCAGTAAAGTAGTTCAGAATGCGCCATTGTTCATATGCAATATATTAACTGCCAGTAAAGTAGTTCAGAATGCACCAGTGTTCATATGCAGGATGTTAACTGCCAGTAAAGTAGTTCAGAATGTGCTATTGTTCATATGCAATATATTAACTGCCAGTATTCCTAAACTCTTCTGTAGTAAATGAGTTTAGAATCAGCTGCAAAACAAGACTTTCTGCATTTTTTGTATTATATTTCAAATTGCGCAGTGCACCTTTTCAAGGATGCAACATGCTTGCATCAGCTCTTATTTTAATAGGGGTGACATCAACAGAATAATCAGAGGTATCAAAAGAACCAAAGTAGCTATGATAACTTCCCGAATGGTCACCAGCCCAGAGGTAGGAAAATCAGCATCATTGGTACTATGTTCCACCCTCTGGGAGATAATAGTCTGGTGTCCAAGGCTTTTGCCAGCTGCCTCATTGTAGAGGCAGTTGGGGGGTTTCTATCCCTCCATTTGTAGGAATGGCTAGCCATCACAAAGGACAAGTGGATGAGGATAGTAATATTCAGGGGCTGTATCATTTCTTTCCTCACTTTGCCCCAGCAATACAGACTCTCCTTGCCAAATGTCCCATCCTATCTAGACAGTAAATCAAGAAAAGATGTGTTAAACCTCATGAAGAAGACAGCCATCCAACGGGCCCCACAAGACCAGACCCAAAAGGATCAGGCTATTACTACGTTCTTTTTATTCCCCACAAAGACAAAAGACTTCCAGTTGATATTTGATTATGTAGATTAGAGTTTATGAAAAAAAAAATTAGATGATGAATGCACAATCTATTTTTTCTTGTCTGTCAGGAGACTGGATGTGCTTTTTGGACATCAAAGATAATTACCTAAACCTAAAGACTGACAGGAAATCCATGAGGTTTCTGCACTTACGGATTCATATTTAGTCAGCAGACGTGAAACAGCAGACAACTAACCAAATTATTCAGCTGCCTTGAGACATTATCTGGTTAAATTACTTGCTCAGAGCTGCACAATCGGCAAATACAGGCAGACAGAATCAAACCATGAACTAGTTGATATCCTTAATCCTCAGTACTAACTGCCAAATCCACTTATACTGAAAAGCCAGACATTACTAATTACATACCCTTTCATTTGCAATTACTCAAATCAAAGGTGTTTACCATATACGTGCTCCTTAGTTGCAATTAGCCACAGGTTGGAAGGGATACATCCTGCATATGTCTACAGGCAGAGAGAATCAAACCCTGAACTAGTTGATATCCTTAATCCTCAGTGCTAACTGCCAAATCCACTTATACTGAAAAGCCAAACATTACTAATTACATACCTTTTCATTTGCAATTACTCAACTCAAAGGTGTTTACCATATACGTGCCCCTTAGTTGCAGTTAGCCACAAGTTGGAAGGGATAAAGTTGCTAGCTTACCCAACACAGAACATTTCACTGCTTGTGAGTTTTTCAAATCCTCTTTAAATCTTGGGGAATTACAGTGAAAAATGCAAAGTCCCTGATGAGACCTCTTCACATATGACATTCAATGATCACTGTAATCTGTGGGGTACACTGTCCCTCACCCAGGATCCTTCTCTTACCAAACTTGGTACTTTAAATTATTCAGTCATAAATGACCATATAATTACTATGAATCAAGCAACATATCTCATGGCATCAGCTATCCACAAGGCACCCTTTGCTATATTGCAAATGAAGGCAATGTGCTACTTGACCCAGGCTGAGCCTGAAAATGGTCAGTACTGATCAGTGCCTGGGTAAACAAATATATAGGGAGACCCTGATGGTCCAGTGGTTAGGACTGAGTGCTCTCACTGCCAGAGCTCTGGTGTGATTCCCAGTCAGGAAAGCTTTGATGCATTTCATGATTGGGATGGGTAACAGTAAATTCACCCCACAGGGTCCACCTGTGTCCCTCTTGGACAGGGGTAATAGTTACTGATCATGGAAGTAATGGTAGAACTTGTTTAGGCTTGTATGGGCCCTAGGGCCCTAGGGCTTTTAACTTCTTATAAGTAAATAAATAAAGGTGCTATATAGGACCTTAAAAGTTCAGTGGTGCCAAAGAGCAGATCCTATGACATTATACATTTATTTATTTATTTTTTATTTATCCTTTGTTGAATGAGTTAGGCCCAGTAGGCTAGTAGCCTCTTTCCAGGGGAGAGCCAAGGTACTATTTATACTACTAGGGGAAATTTGGCCAGGCCATCAGGGAACTCCTACCTTTTTTGATAGGTGCCGTGGGATCCTTTACATCAGGGGTGGGCAAACTTTTTGATTCGTGGGCCACATTGAGTTCTAACATTTGACAAAGGGACCGGAACAGGAGCAGATAGATGGCATGCTTTGAAAACAGCACCTCATTGGGGGAAAAATACACATCTTGGGATATGGAGAAACCATGTGCTTTAATTTCCAATGAAAATGAAGAAAAGCATTACAATAAAATCTCTGACTTCGAAATGAGTCTTTAAACACTGAAAATCAAATAAATGACCATTTTATTTTAAAGCACTGAAAGTTCTGTTATCCTTCAGGATATCACCATCACTCTCCTCCTGACTGTCTTTTTGTTCAAAAACGGTAGGAGATGCAGATGTACTTGTCCTGTTCCTTTTATTCAATTTGTTTTCCCGGTGCCAAAAGTCAACAACGACCAGTGCAAGGACAAAACAGTTGCAGCAAGTCAGTCTGTGAAGCGTTATATTTGATCTGCGCGCACTGTTTATTTTAACAACAGCCTTCAAATTAGCTGCCAACTTCTCAGCAGCAGCTTCCCGTTCTTTTGATGAGAGCTTACTAGCGTGCTTTGTGGCAAAGTGACAGCTAATATTATACTCTTTAAAAACCGCCACAGTTTCTTGGCATATCAGGCAAACAGCAGATGATCGGTGTTCAGTGAAAAAATATTTAGTTGTCCACTCCTTATTGAACACTCGACATTCTCTGTCCACTTTCCTTTTCTTGGGTCCGCTCATCTTCATAGAGGGGCGGTGGGTCAAAGGGTAAAGTGCAAACGTGGAGTAATAGGCCTACGCTTCACCTCAGCAAAGCCAATATATCTAGAGTGCGCCATCTAATGAGGAAACATCAGAATTGCAGGGGAAATAAAACATTAACAAGGTTAATTTATTAAATTTTTTCAAGTTTGGCGGGCCGAATCAAAACGTTTAACGGGCCGCATGTGGCCCCCGGGCCGTAGTTTGCCCATGTCTGCTTTACATCCACCTAAGCTACCACCAACTCAAGCAGATGGGGCATCAGTTTAACATCTCATCTGAAGGGTTAAAATCAAGAGTTGCAGGGCAATAAGTTGCATCTCATGTGGTGGCTTCAAATTCAAACTTGAAAATGAAGTTTGGGCAGTCCATTCTTTCTGCCCACGTCTGTAATGACCATCATCAGGGATGCCTCTGCCCTAAACTGGCAGGGGCATTGCTAATGTCAAATTGTCCAAAGTGAATAATCACAGTCAGTGGCCAATTTTCACATCAGTGGGCTAGAGGTTAGTACAGTCCTTCTCATGCTACTGGCTTTCAGGACTCCCTTTCTAAATATGACTATAGCCATGCACACTGACAACACACAACAGGTTGGTACTTGCTTCTTCTTCCTCTGTTAAGGGCAAAGTGTAATGGAAACATGAAGCAATCTAATGGTCAGCTCACATTCCTGAGGAAGCAATTTCTCTAGTTGGCAGGCTCAAATGCTCATATATGACCAATCGCGAGTGGTCTCTCAGCCTAACAGTAGCACAGAAGCTCCTCCAGCATTGAGGGAAGCTTTGCTGTTTTTTTTTTACATCTCCAACCAGCACCAACCACAGCAACATATTTCACCTCATCCCTCCTCTGACAGAATGTCCCAGTTATGTTCTTGTCCAGAAAAGGCTTTCAGGACTACTTTACCCTTTTCCTCATCTCCCCTTATTCTCAAATTCATATATAAATCCAGGCAACACAAAGACCAATTCATCTTCATAATTCCATTTTGTTTTGAACAACTATGGTTTCCTCTACTCAGGCCTCATCTTCTGTACAAACACCTACATTTGAAGCTCTTTAATACCCCACTACCACCTGTTCTGTGAGCCCCACCCAGACCTACAGTCAGTATGTCATGGTTACTGTGGCTCCAGTAATGACCAGGAATTCTTCATAATCCATCAGGCTTGTCTAGATATTCACTTTTGCACAAAGACCTAATACTAGGAACAAATGTAGAAGTAACTGGGTGCATTTTATTGTATGGGTACTTCTAAAGGCTTAGATCCTCCACTGCTCCAGTGTCAGTAGTGCTAGATTATCTCTCAGATTTTTGACACACACTGAATTGAACTATTCCTTCATTCAGGTGCACCTTGCTATCATTTCTAAATTTCATTAAGGTACTTATTCTTCCCAGTGTCCTTCAGCTTACACCATCAGCTGCTCAACTCATAAGATACGCAGTTACGTATGTGTATAACTCTGAATCATTTAATTATTAGTCCTTCTATCTGGGCCAGTTAATTTCCATGGGATTATCTTCACAATCCAAAGAAATCATCATACCACTGAACTCTTCCCTTATTAGACTCATCATTGAATATAATACTCCATTTGGTATGTACAGATCCAAGCGCATTGCTCAATTGGGAACGCCCCAAAGCTTACTAACCAAGAAAGTTAAAGGTCTTAAATCGTACAACTACCCTGAAAAGATTATACTCAGTAGCCTACAGGTTGCTGCAGGGTAACCTGTATCTTGCTTTTTGAGCCATGAAAAATCTGGTTCTATTTGACCTCCTATTTCTTCACAAAACCAGTGGCTCTACAAACACCTGCACTACAGACTAAATCTGCAACAGGTTCATAGGTTGGTACTAGGCTATCAGCCCTAGGGCCTATACAAGCCTAGCCATAACAATTCCCTGGCTATTTTTTCCCCACACTATTTACTTCCCTGGACCCCTGTCTAGCAGGCGACTGATGCGATCCCCGGGGTGAATTTCCTTTCTCCCATCCAATCATCAAGGTTCCTTTTGAAGAGGGCCAAAGAGGCACTCTGCTTGACATGTATGGGCAATCTATTCCAGAGCCTGGGAAATAAAAAAGACTTATTGGAGGGGTAGATTCCTAACTCAAAGTATTCCTAGCCTGTTGAATAAGTTACTCCTACTCAAACAAAGTAATACTTTCACTGCCTTTAAGGCTACTTTTGGTAACTGGATGGGTAGACACAAATCTACACTAGGGTAATCATGTACAGCCCTGCTCAATTTGGGAAGTGAGCATTAGTAAGTGCTTGTAAAGGGTGTCAAGAACACTAAAGTTTGTCTGTTTAAAGTTTTATATATATATATATATATATATATATATATATATATATATGGCTGGGCATGTCATGGTCTTCCTGATTCTTGTCTAAAAATGTCTTATGTTCCTATGTGTAGAATTGTTTGCCTAGGTAGTGGAGAGGGTGAAGGATAAAGCCCAATAGCATTGTATCCAGCTGACACTAGGGAGCCTACTTGTTGCAATGCCTAATTCTGACACAAGAATGCCTTTGCTAACAAAATAACAGCCATGGAGGTTGCATACTGATCACCAAGATCTTGGAATGTGGGAAACATGCACACTAATAAATATTTATTTATTTTCAGTTATTGACATTTGTTTACCAGAAATGTCCGGTTGGGCACAGGTGCACTTTTTAAGTGAAGACCCAGAGAGAAAAGCTCCAAGGTATCAGTTCAGTATCAGTGATTACATCCACCTCAGGTCACCATATTGTCTTGTCCTGGGTAAAACAGATGGTACCCCAGGCATCCGTGAAGGGGTGGCAGACATAAATATGAAACAGTTCTGAGAGACCCCCTAAGCAGAAATATTGATAACACTAAATAGTCTGCTCAACATATATTAGATAATGGAATGGATGTTATGTAAAGTCTGAAAGAGGGCAGATAAGGGAACATTTCAAAAGTGTGGTAATTAAACAGGAAAACTAGACTTGGCTGTAGGGAGAAAAATCAAAGTCTATTGAAAGTTGACTACAGGATAATCACCTGCTTCTAAATTCCCAAAATAAATTGCTTCTGTTTTTTCCAAAATCCCATTTCCATAAAAATCAGCTTTAAAATTTCTTTCTTGAATAATACCATAAATTAAGTTACCCCCCACCCACACGCACACACAAAATTACACAGTATGACAATCAATGTCAATGTTAAATTTGATTTACATATCCACTACTGCATTAAAAAAAAAAAATGTCAAAAACTAGGTACCCTGAGTAGACAAGAAATCCCTTGCAAAGTCTGCCAGGGTAACTCTAGCTACCATTTTCCTTCTGCCCTCACTCCTAAATGGAGTCCATATCATGACTAACCTACAAGCCTCATTCAGTTCTAAACTTGAACAGTGATACAACAACATTTCCCAGATTCACTTGCAACAAAGTTTAGAGGACCCACCACTGTTCAGCACTAAAAACACGTAAATGGTGCAATCTTCCTCACCACCTGTCTTACTTTAAGCTCATTTTTACCCACAGAATCAGCCATATTCCATCTGCCTGGCCAGCAATTAGCCATATACTTCAGTACTATCTCTCAAATTGTCCCATTCAGTCAAACGATAAAACAACCATTTAGCATCTGCAAACCACAAAGGGCTGCTGGGGTCAATCTGTATTCCAACAGTGTAGGTAGAACTCAGAATTCTATTCATATATCAATCTAGTCTATCTCATACCTTCATGTTTTCAAAACCTTACTGAAACACTTCCTCTCTGCCTCCTGGCTTTGTCCCTGCTCTGCATCCAGGACATGACTCTCATAATTCATCATCCTTTTTGTACATCTCTTTAAAGCACAAAATCACTTAAGCTGCTTATCCCCTTCTAATACCTCATTTTAGTCTACCTCTTAAACTACTATATCTACTTCAAATTAGCACAATCAAATCAATCAAATTACTATTCCATTGCTACTTCTCTATTAACACTTAAATTTACTTATCCTCATAATACTCATTTTATTGTATTTATTACATTATTCCTAATTATTTTATACACCACTCTTCCATCTGCAGATTCTCTATACAATGCTTGTATATTAATGTTTGTGACTATCAGTACACATTTTAATATACTATCATGCTGTGTATTGACTGAAACTGCATTATAAAATTTGTTACTGTAAATATTGATTACATTATATAATGTACCTTGAAGCTTTTCTCTCTGGGCCTCCTTTGAAAAAATGCACCTGTGCCCTTGTCCCAGTAAACAAATGTCGATAACTAATAATAATAATAATAATAATAATAATAATAATAATAAATATTTGTTTCTGTACATACTTCCCAAACCATAACACATTATAATATAATAAGACATAATGACATAAACTGGTCAATGGAGTAAACAATTACGTAAAAGTTAAAACTCAGTTCAGTGGATGCAGAATTGCTAATAAGGGTTGATCGTTAGCCTAATTAAATATATGTGTCTTCAGGGACCTCTTAAAGTCACCATTAATGATTCCATTAACCTATGGGTTAATTCCATGGTAAAAGTACTTTCAGGCAAAAAGCACACATCAAAGTCTTTTTTATAATTCTTCTCCCCATTTACTTACTAACATTCAGTCCTACAACACAGGGCAGCAATCGCAGAAGCAGCCATCAGGACTTTTTTGGTTGTTGCAGGAAATTACAGTAATCAAGCTAGGAAGAAGCCAGGGCATTCACAGCCATCCAAAGGCCCTATGGAAGAATAAGGTCCTTAAATCATGTCACAGTCCTTAGCTGAAAGCAGCATGAAATACCCAATAGGATTTCTTATGACTCATTGACTTACAACTCATTGAGGGGCAAACTTGTCAATCTCAACTGGTTAGGAAACCAATCTGACGAAAATAGTAAATGTAAATGGCTCCCCATTACCCCACAAATTGAACACGCTGCCCCTCCTCTAGTGCTACCTCTTTGTACTAGTCCCGCCCCCTTTCTTCTTTCTTTCTTTTGCATTTATTTCTTCACTTTGCATTCTTTCACATGTTGATCATCCATTTAATTTTATTTCTGGCTTTGGCTTCCTTCTTTTGGTATAGTTCATTTATAATATTTCCGGCAGCCTTTGGATGAGTCATTAAACCAAGGCCTCATCTGCCTGAGTTGGTATTGTGGATGTAAAAATCCCATGTCATTTATTGAAAAGAATAGGTGAAGCACCTCAGTGCCCTTGCCAGACTACCATACCTCTTAACCGTCCAGATTTTCACAGAATGTCCAGATTTTTGCCTCATATTTTTGGTATGTTCCTTATAAAATTTGTGATTTTCCAAAAAAATCACTGAGGATTCAAGTCACTAAATAAGGACATATATTTCAGTTTCAGACTTGCATGCCCTTCATAAAATGCATGCTAACGCAAATCTTTTTATTCTAACAGTGTTCTAAGTTTATAAAAGCAATATTTAAAATCTGTCCCTGTTTGAGCATTTGTTCCCAAATTATTTTAGACTCTGTCCAGATTTCTTGTGTTAAGAAGTTGAGATGCATGCAGACTACCAAGAAGAAATTCAGCATGAAGACTGTAAATATTCCCCTGAAATGAGTGGAGTGGTGAGAGCATGCTAGAAGAACAATACTGCTGAGAAAACGATAAGTGTATGCACATTCTATAAATTTAAAGAGGATGATATGTCAGCCTTTACCAAGAATCCTAAGCCAAATTAATTACTTGCTTGCCTTCCCAAGTTTCCTCCTTTTGTTGTAACTCCTGGAAAGAATGGGATTGTAGATTTTGGCAGATGAAATATACATCTCTTTTGGATGCTGTCTGTTGCATAAGCAACCATTGTTATTGACCATTGCTTCTGATTATACTGAAGGTCAGCATATGCAACTCTTATGCATGCAGGATCCTGACACCTTTATTTAAGAAACTTAGTGATCATTCATTCTTTTGTCTTCTGAGACTAATTTCATTTCAGATAAGGTCATGGGAGAGCTGGTGCATATCCCAGCAAGAACCATTTGTGGATGAGCTACTATTCAAGTGTGGGATGCACACACACACACACACACACACACACACACACACACACACACACACACACACACACACACACACACACACACAAAACAGATGCACAAGCACACACATGCACACACACGCACTTGTGTACAAAAGGGCACAGACACACACACACACACACACACACACACACACACACACACACACACA
>NC_056748.1:705518594-705596094 GCF_019279795.1 Protopterus annectens | reverse complement strand
ATCTTATCTAGCCCCTGGGCATTTTTGTTAATAAACTGTTCAAAGACCTTTTAAAGCACATATTTGTGTAACTGTGTGTGGATTTAATTTCAGAGAAAAATGTTTTGCACGACTGACATCAATAAGAACTTTAAAAATAAGAATCAAAGAGCTGCATGCACTCTGGGTCATAGTGAGACAGAACAGCTGTCTGAACAAACTAAATAACGAAAGGTCTCTTAAGTATCTACTTATTGTACAAAAGACCCAGCATAACTTTCCACAACTGCAACAGAAATCATTTCACTACATTTTAATTACAGACATGCATGGAACTTGGATTATGTCTCTTGTTTTTTTTTTTTTTAAGTTCCTGCATTTTAGGTCGAGAGAAAGCAAGCCTTACTATGTCTGTGGTATGCAGATTTTTTTAAAATAAATACATTTTCCAAATATTTAAAGATAGTGCAGTATCCTGACAATCAATTTCTGTCCAGGCTACTATACTACTAATGTGAATATGCACATAAACGTGCAAAGTAAATGAAGGAACAACAATGTATTTGTGCTGGTTTGCCTTTATACAGCTAACTCCAATCCCCTTACACATATCTATCCCTTTTCCCTTTAGGTAGGACATCTCTAAAACTGTGTGCTGATCTACTGTGTGCCAACATTTCAGGCAATGTGTTCCAGGGTACCACATCACTCTCAGTGGATCAATATTTCCTCGAGCTTGTCTTGAACCTTCCACCCTTGCCTTTTCCACCCATGTCTACTTATACTCAGAAGACACAAATTCAATGTTCAGCTCTGGTCTTGGAACAGCTAAGTGGTTAGAACTGAGCTGCTTACAGTAGGTCACCAATCCTTGAAGAAGAATAAAAAAATCATAAAATCATAGAATATATAAGGCTGATCAGTTCAAGGATCATTTTTGTCTTGCTTGCACCCACCTCATATTGCCTCTACTGTCTCTAAGAGAGTAATAAAAAACAGGCGTGGGTGGAGAATTTGTGGATTCTTATCCAGTTATGAAGGTTCATTTTTAAAGGTAGCAAGGTCATCTCTGACTTGTTTAGGTAGCATTTTCCAGAGATAGGTAAGCACTGGGAGATCAATCTATCCTGCTAACATGTCCTATTTGTTGGTGGAGATTTAAGTCTTTACTATGGGTACTTGTGGAACTGATCATTTCCGAAGATGTAGAGATTAAGAGATTGAGTCTTTTACAGCTCAAAAGTCTAAACATAAATTGCTGTGTAGGAGTCTATTACAAAAAGAGTGCAGGTTTCAATACTGCTGTGGTAGTTTAGGGTATACAAGTCTGTGATTTTTTTTTTAGTTAAGAACCCCTAGACTCTTTCAAGTTGAGTGCTATGTTTAAATAATTACACGCCAAAAGGATCATTGTACTCTATACCTGATCTGGTAAGGGCTGAATGCAGATTAATCATAATTTATTTGATCTGTATGAGATGCCTTTGGCTTTTAATTGTGCCAGACAGAAGGATTGCCTGTCTAATTCTGAGAGAACCGTATACAGGGGCATCAAGATCTCTGATGTCCAAATCAGTCTGGAGAGGGGTACTATCTACATTGTAAGTTGTGGGATAGATTTGCTTAGTAAATGTCACTATACTGCATTTTACTTTAAGGGTATTTTTTTTAGATCAAGGTATGCATAGTCTAGTTTTTGCTGTAATAAAGTAATATCAGAAACCTGAGTGAAAGCAACACCCAGCTTGCAGTCATCAGCTAACTTAGTCATTGTGCAGTTTTGTTGTTTGAAGGTCAGAGGATTGCATACAAAATAAGAACAGACACAGCACAGAAGTCTGCTAGACACTGGTAGTTATCTTTTTTTCTATGGTGGCACGTAGTACCTTAAGTATGAATATTCTGCTGGACAGCCTGTTTGCTATCCACCTCAGAATGTAAAGGCTTATGTTTATGTTTGTGAGTTTAATGATACCAGCATGAGCTATTGTGTTGAAGGTTTTTGGCCAGACTGAGGTAGGTTGTGTGATTTGCATGGCTGCCATCAACAACTTTGATAATCTTTTCCACGAAATTTACTAGGCTGAGTAGTCATGATTTATTTTTTATTTTATTTTATTTTATTTTATTTATGATCAGCTCTTGGTAAGGCCAGGCTAGTGAGGATCCAAACCAATGCAGTTAGTAGTATTCAAGTTTATAGAGTTTGCTGTCATGCTTTCCATATGTGTGCAAATTTGACTGGTTAGACTGATGGGTCTGCAGCTACCTGGGTCTGCATTTGGGTTGCTTTGCATATGGGAATTAGAATGGCCATTTTCCAAGCTTTGGGAGTATGCCCTGTAAACAGACTCAAGTCAAAAACGTTTAGGAGAGGTTCTCATAAGGTGTATATTGCACTAAAGGGTATATCCAGGCATATATCAGGGACTATGGATGTGATATTTCTGGCTACAGAAAGGGCTGTTAAGACATTTTCCAGGGTAATTTTAGGAAGAGGCTAGAACTTGAGGATCTGTGCGACTCTGGTTACTTAATTGGTGAGAAATTTACACTAAATCTTTTTGTCAGTATGTTAGTAATATGCTTAGGGTCAGATTAGTTATTGTTGTTAATTAGCTCAGAAGAAGGCTGAGTAATGTTTTCTCAGTTTCCTAACAGATAATGGATGACTTATAATTAGTTTTATTTTCAACTCCTGTTTTGAGTTCATGTCTAGCCTTGGCTGTCCTAATTTTGATAATTAACCCTATACTGATGTTCTTGAACATATCCTTTATGTGGATTGACTGCAATTTATTTCAGATATTTAGTAATGTCGTTATTTTATTGTAGAGTTAATTGCATGGAAAGACCATCGAAAGGGTTTATTTTTAAATTTTGCATTACATTTTGGAACCTGGGTTGATTATTCCCTGTCCTTTGACTACCATGTAGTGGAATGTTTATTCATTGTTTTAGTTTCTTCATTTAGTCTGCAATTACAAACAGGCCTCTTTCCTCTCTGTAAAAGAATGGCTGACCAACTCTCTTCTAATACTAAACCCCAATAAAACCAAACCTCATATTCCAGTCTAGTAAACACTCTTCTCCCTTTCCCACATTTGCTATAATTTCTAGCAATAAAACAACAATATCTCCTGTCTCTCACACTAAACATGAAATTCGACATTCACATTTCTCTCACCATAAAGAAGGGGCACAAAAAATTGGGGGGGGGTCTATAGAGAAATAAACAATCCCTCACGAACAGCACCAGGGCTAAAATAGCACAAATACAGCTTATCTCTACACTTCTATATGCCTCCCCTATCCTCACTAATCTAAGAAAATCAGATATAACCAAATGTGATGCCTGCTGTAACAAAATTGCAAAGTTCGCCACCAACAGTCCACACCAAACACACCACTGCTTAGCTCTTAAACAACTCAGCTGGCACGAACTTCCCCATCTTCTCCTTTACAACCGGCTTATACTAACTCTTAAGATTATGCACTACCCCACTAAAACCCCTGCATTACAAAATCTAATACAGTCTTACCCCAGCACTAGAGTCATGTGGTCCAACAATAAACCCCTCCTTCAACAACTCTGCAGGAACCAACCTCTATTCACATTCTACTACTAAAAAATGGAACACTTTGCCCACTAAGATATCAGCCACAGTGTCATTAGCTCACTTTAAGAAATCTCTAAAAACACACCTACAATTAAATTGGATTTCTAACTGTGATTCCCTAGGCTAGTCTAACTCCATCCCCTTCTTACCCATCCTGGGTAAATACTACTCCTTTATTTTCAGGCCTTAGTCCTCTCAGCTAGCAAATACCGTACCTCATACCTTTCTCTTACTCTCAACAGTTTACTACTTCTTCTAAGTAGAAATACTTAGTGTATGCTTATATTATTATAATACTAAATCATACTGAATGTTATTTTGATTGTTTGGACTAAGATGTATTAGCTGAGTAACTGTATAGTGTACTGTTTTTCACCCTTCTTTTAGTTGATGTACAGTTTAAAGCATTACTATCCCAGTTTTTCATTGATGTAATTAATACAGTGTTTTTCATTGATGCAATTTGTATAGTGTTTTTCTTCTGTACCTTTGAAATTGTACTTTTTAATCTATGTTTATGCGGAGCTTTCCTCCCCGGGCCTCCATTGAAAAAGGATTATTGTCCAGTCGAACTTTCCTGGTAACCAAATGTACAATAAAATAAATGAATGTAGCAACAATTAAAAAAACAAGCTAATTTCTACCAGAATATCATTAAAATTTAAAGAAGTTGTTCCCTGTTATTCAGTAATCAGACCAATGATAACATACAATACCCCCTTTGGGATGTACTTCATCAGACCTATTAAACAGTTGAAAAGACTCCTGAGGTTCATATAAACAGGATCATAGGCTTAAAATCCCTAAGCTACCTGAAAACACTAGAAGCACTGTCCTTTCTATCTGTGGCTTGTAAGCTCCTCAGGGGAGACCTATGCCTTGCCTTCTGAACAATCAGGGGCCCAGTAGTCCAGGATCTCTTTTACCTTCACAAATTAGACAATCGCAGAAATATCTGAATAAGTGATGTTAACCTGCTTCAGCAGATGAATAAAGCAAGACTGACAGACAGAATCATCACTCAGCATCTCTTTTACATATGAAATAGAATTTTCCTGCAGACAAAGTAGTGTGATACACTATCTACATGGCACCTGGATAACTGTATAGATATTCATAAAGTCACCATAGGTAAGTCTGGAAAAGCACTTTTTGAGAAGGCAGGTATAGTCTGGGGTGGGAATTTGCAAGACATGATAGTCTTAAGACTCAGTAACCTTGAATTTCATATGATTCCTATGATTTAAAAAAAATCAACTTGTTTCATACCAGAAATGCTTCTTCTGAATTATCATGGCAGGCTCAAGATTCCTGACTTCTGTTTGCATTGCATCATTTCTGCAATGGTGAACTTTCATGTTTTAGTATCTGCATCTAGAACTACTCATATTTTAGCATGTGCATCTAGAAGCCCTCATATTTTAGGATGTAGATCCGGAACCATGCATGTTTTAGCATGATCATCTAGTCCCAGTGACTGGTCTCCCTCTTGGGGTTTATTTCTGGTCTAACAATTTAATGTTTAAGAATATTTCCATACCATTCCTTTCTGCATATGATTAATTTACTAACAATGAACCTAATAGTTAAAAAGGGTATACATTCATTTAGTCGTCCGTTACCTTGTTGACATACCAAATGTCGAGAGCAGTGCCACAGGTTCTCATAATTGTGAACCGGAGATAGTCGAAACACACAATACCCCCCCCCCTTCTTGACCCATAGTAGCGCTTGTTTAGGGAGTAGAGCGGTCGGAAATGTTGCATTCGGTGTTATTCCAACTGTTCGCCACTTTGAAAATCAACATTCCATTTCGGAAAATACACTTCGGAGGTTGTTTCTTCAAGTAAATGAATGTATACCGTTAAAAAGTGTCCACTGCTTTTCAGAATTTAGTGATTTTAGATTTACAAGTATTTATATTATGTATCCACCAATCACTCCATATCCAAGTACTCCCTTCTTCAGTAACTTAGAGGAAAATGATGTAATGTTATCACTACTGAAGAGTTATTGATTATTTTAGATTTCCAAACATTTCAGGACAAGAATTGTGTACAGAGCATGGCTTTTTTTCTAGATGTAGTCCAATTTTTAATATAACTATATCTACCCAGATATGTAGACAATGCTTTTTTAATATCAAAAACAGTTTCATGAATCCTTGTGGACTAGGTTGACTGGACTGCATCCAATATCAAATGTTTATACCATACATATTAATTCACTGGGTAATGATATATCTGTACGTTGCAATATGTGTGATAGCTGTGCTGAATGACTCAATTTGCAATTAAAATTAGACTGTCTGTGGAAAAGCTCTCTTTTTATAATCTAATTTTCCAAATGATTTTTTTCTGCAGTTTATATTATTCCACAATGATTATTTTACTCTGACTAAATTGGTCATATTCCTGCACAGAATGGATAGTTTCCATACAGCTTTTGCCTTCTAAATATTGATTGAAAGTTTCATATATGGTTACTAGATATGCAGTCCAGGAGACCACTAAATCCCACCAGGGAAGATTAAGTTGGATGCATGCCACCAACCAAGGAAGATTAAGCTCTGGGTGCATGCTGACCATCAGGGAATTAAGTTGCATTCAGCCCAGCAGCATAAATGATGCAATCAAATTAAAATGTATTCTAAAAGGGAGATGTTTGCATCATTAATGCATTAATCTGTTTTGGTGAATGACTGAACCTGAACAGTAACTGTGTTACAACTCAAATGAGGGCGATCAAATAAGTAGTAGTAAAGTTTCCTTGGTTTTGCTGAGAGCTGTGACCAGTTTGCTTATTTATTTCTTTAATTCATTTAATTTTGTTTGTAAACCAGCTGTGTGCAGTGATGTTTGTGGGTTGTAATCTGATTTGTAGTTAATTGCTGATGTTGTGCTTTGCAGATTATTTATTTATTTATTTATTGTTACTCACTGAAATCAAAGAGTTTGATGAAGTACTGTGTTTAAGATGAAGGTGCTTGCAGTTTGGTAACTTTAAAAGCCGAAAGACACAACAACATTAATGTTTCACGCTCTTAAATTTGGTTACTTTTATTTTATATTCTGCATTATATTAATGGGACATAGCATGCTGAATCATACAGGGCTCATATAACAAATGTCCTTATGACTTAATGCATGTATACCTGATATTACCAACTACCTATTAGCTAGCCAAATCAGCTGAGTTTCAGAGCCATGCCTTTTGGACAGGACTTTATGACACCCCTCTTCATAACTGGTTTGTGGACTGCACCTTACAGGACTTTTCTAATGTATATTTCACAGTCTGCATGCTACTTTTAATGAGTGAATTGTATTCTGCTAACCTTTAATCTTTTTACCTGTTTGCCTTTGCACTAATGCTTATCTGCGTCTTTCTCAGCAGTGAGCTTCAAAAATGCACAAACTGCGCCGATGGATTCCAAATCATGAATGCGGATGCCTAAAAGTTAAAAGAGCTTATCTTACATTAACTGGATAAGTAGCATGTGAATCCACAGATGAGACAAATGCAAAAGGTGATCACACTGACTGCATGTGACTGTTACTGGTGTCAATGCTATAGTATCATACACAGATGAGACAAATGCAAAAGGAGATCACACTGACTGCATGTGACTGTTACTGGTGTCAATGCTATAGTATCATACACAGATGAGACAAATGCAAAAGGTGATCACACTGACTGCATGTGACTGTTACTGGTGTCAATGCTATAGTATCATACACAGATGAGACAAATGCAAAAGGAGATCACACTGACTGCATGTGACTGTTACTGGTGTCAATGCTATAGTATCATACACAGATGAGACAAATGCAAAAGGTGATCACACTGACTGCATGTGACTGTTACTGGTGTCAATGCTATAGTATCATACACAGATGAGACAAATGCAAAAGGAGATCACACTGACTGCATGTGACTGTTACTGGTGTCAATGCTATAGTATCATACACAGATGAGACAAATGCAAAAGGTGATCACACTGACTGCATGTGACTGTTACTGGTGTCAATGCTATAGTATCATACACAGATGAGACAAATGCAAAAGGTGATCACACTGACTGCATGTGACTGTTACTGGTGTCAATGCTATAGTATCATACACAGATGAGACAAATGCAAAAGGAGATCACACTGACTGCATGTGACTGTTACTGGTGTCAATGCTATAGTATCATACACAGATGAGACAAATGCAAAAGGAGATCACACTGACTGCATGTGACTGTTACTGGTGTCAATGCTATAGTATCATACACAGATGAGACAAATGCAAAAGGAGATCACACTGACTGCATGTGACTGTTACTGGTGTCAATGCTATAGTATCATAACAAATAATAAATCAATACTGTAATGGCATTTGACATTTGGTACTAAAATAACAGTTATAAAGTAATGTCTATGTCTTCTAATTAATTGTTTCTCCTAAGTTTGTGTCAATGGATCACTGCTGCACGTGTCAAATTTTATGTAGTGTATTTATTTATTTATTTATTTATTTATTTATTCACTGGTTATTGGGTAAGTTAACTGGTCCTAAGACCCTTTTCAGTCATTACCTGGGTGCCTACGAACAAATGTTTACATTTTACAGCATGGTACATTATAGGTTGAGAATTACATTAATGTCAGAGAGCTTTTGTCATATAACTACCATGACAAAACTAAAAATACACACTTGTTTAACGTGAAACATTCTGGGATGAGGATGAAATCAGTGTGCACCAGTTTTGTTTAATACAGATATAACTGAAACTTTCCACAGAAATCTGAAAAATAACACTGAATAGATAACATTTCATCCTACTTCCCAGGAATAACATTTTCTAATGACAGGTGATCAGAGTCTATCTTTTACTGTAATATTTCCTGCATACCTTTACATAAATGTGGCAAACAGTGGGACAATCAGCCACAGTCTGAATCTACCATAATTTTGCTCCTTAAATTTTAGAACAGTGTGTCTTTATATAGCTCACTTGAGGGTTATATTTAAGACTATTAATAGAAAAGTGAAGGATGGGTGCAGGGGTTGTATTGAGGACTCATAATAAAGTAAGTCTTTATAGTCCCATTAGTAGGAGTTAGGACTATTTACCTATTTGCAATGGTGATGTTTTGTTTTTGGGTGCCTGCAAATTCTATTGCTTAATTAGAATAATAGAGTACAGTGTTTGCTGGGATGGAAGATTGCTGCACACTATAACCCTGCAAGTAGGAACATTTGCATATGTCCTTAACATGCACAAAATGTTTTTCCTGAAAGGTGTGTATTCTGTAATTTGCCCACGTTCAACCGGAAGATGGTTCTGATTAGAAGGTAAACGTTTTATAAAGATTTTTCAGCAGCAGTGAGTCTGAAGGGAGAGGTTATGAGAGTTGCAGCATTATCCTCCTGACTCTTGGCTGACTAGGAGCAGGACTTAAGCTGTAACTTGTTTTTAAATGAATTGCGGAATCTGTTATCCAGCATTTTGAAAGTAATCGTGGGTAAAAGACTAATAAACCAAGCTGTTACTGGTAACAGTAGGCTTTTTGGACGATAATGCAATGATGCTTCAGATGGGGAGAGAGGTTGATGAATGTACAAATAGCATTTATAGCTATTTGAATTCTGATTGCCAGAGGCAGAGTACAGCAAGACAATTTGAAGGGTGTACTCAACTCTGCGAATAAAGACATTCTTAGCAAGAACTCACTAAGCTTCCTTTGTTAGACTTGTTGGAGATGGAACAAGTAACTTTCAGTTAAGAGTTCTGAAACACTCAAGTCAGTGTGAACTTTGAATGATAAGAGCTGGATCCAGAATTAGTCCTAGGTATTTATGTTTGTATATAACGGTTAAGCGTACCTTGCTATGTGCGAGAATGGCTACTGGCTAAGGATTTTTACAATTTTTGTTATGTGCCGAAAGACATGACTGATGTTTGGTCATGTTTAGAGTACATTGCTTACTCTTAAGCCATCTGCAGAAAACTGCGAGGTCATGTTACTGAACAGCGTGGACAACTGCATAAGTGACACCAAACTGATATATGACACTGTCATCTGCATAAAGCATGATGCTAGTTGGCAGGATACAAGTAGTAATGCAATTAACATATAGAGAAAACAATATGGCACCTAATAGAGAGCCTTGAAGGACCATTGAATAAAAATGAGGTCTATATTAGATGAACAAACGATCAAAATGTCGAGTACAACATGCTCGACACACTTTAATCGAATGTTCATCTAAGCGGAAGCTGAAAATATCTAAAATAAGAGTTTCGAATGGTTTTAGTTGGCCAACACCTTCCCCCAGTGACGTACGAGCTGAATACATGCTACCAATGCAACTAATTTCCTGATTCATTACGGTATGTCTTTGTGCCAGAATGTGAATAAAAATAAAATTGCAATACATAGTCCATGTTAATTGTTTGTATCACATTATTTACAGTGAATGAATAAAACAAAATTGCTGCTTTAGTAAATAAATAAAATACCCAACTGTCTCTCAGTAGTGAAGCGCATACAGTTTATTACACCTTCAGCAAGACTGCAACAGCGCAGAGAAATTGATCTGTACCGTATTCCGCTTTGTTTTTTAACACATTTTGGAGCCTTTCATACCTCAATACAGTGTTCCAGTTTTTAGGGGAAGGAAGACCTGCACATTTAATTTCAACCTGGCCTCATTCACTTCTTTTTTGCTACCTAACTAGAACAGACAAAACAGAAGGAATGTCACAAATCCTTTGTTCTAATAGGCATCTAATACATCTGTGCCATCCTTCTATATGGTTTTGATTTCATGGCAAAAACAATGCGTTTAATTGAGACATTCCAAAAGTTTATAGGAAACATGGGAGGAAATCTAGAACAGGATGTTAGTGTAGTTTTCTGTTTCCGAACACGCCCTAGCACATATATGTCTGAAAAGTAGGAAAGCAACTCTTTCCCTTCAGTTGGAAAAGCTTGTGATAAACCCAAAAAAGCAGGAACAACTTCATCTTCATTTAAAAATGACAACGCTATCAACTTTTTAACAGACATTTGGAAATTGACAGACTTGGCATATAAACTAGCTAACCCTAAACTTTGTAACTTTCTCCAAATTGCCTGTGCAAAGTGGAACAGACAACCTTTAGAAATTACATCTGGGAAGTTACTGTTAACACTTTGAACTGCTGCAATTTCAAAGTCAGATAAAATAAATTTCACTGACACTTGTAAGTCAGCACCAGCCAACAAGTCTGAGATGCACTGCCACATAAAGTTGTAAGATTTATATGATCGCTTAGTCATTAAGCAGAAAAGCAAGGGAACACATTTAGTATTACCACCAACTGTTAACAAGCCGTGTATACTATACAATTGTTTACACAAATGGTCATTTGTCAAGAGTACTCCATCCATTAACCATATTGGAGACGGACTTAAATCATGCAGATTCTCTGCTGTAGAAAAGCCTACCACATGGAAGTTGTTTTGTAAATCAACCATTCTTTTTTGTAGAAAACAGCCTTCTTTTAATGTACAAGCCCTGGGATTTATACTGTCTAAAATAGTTGAAACAGGAGAATAATGTATTAATCTACTAAGGCGAACCCTGTTGACTTGCTACAACATTCATCTCCTGCTAGGCAATCCAACCGTATATTCAGTATCCAGTGTTAGCAGTGCTAGTATTTTCCTACAAGATATAGTTTTTTTTTTGGATCAGTCTAGTTGTATAGTTTTTTACGTCAAATTCTAGTTGTTTTCACAATCAGCTAGTTGTTTCAAAAAGAAAACTAGTATTTTGGCAACATTTATACACTTGTGGTTTAATTAATAGTATATTAAGGCGCAAAGCCATTAAATTCCCAAATGAAACTGCTACTTCATGCGATTTTTAATTGATTATGGATGGTAACATTCACATAGATGTTGAGTTGATGAGTGTGAGCAAAGAGCGATGTTTGTACCATTTTAGCGAAACTCTGAACGAATCAGCGAATGATCTGAGAATCACGTGGTGACTGGTGATCTGGATGCATTAGTGTTGATTTCAATGATTTGTTTTATTTTAAAGTTTTAATTGATATATCATACTATTTTTATACAAATTACACTGTTTATTTAGTTGACAAACGTGAATGGTATATAACATCGTAGTGTGCATGTATGTTTCTGTACAATGACTGTTTGAAAGAATGGCCGATTATGAGGGTGAGTTAGGGTTGACTTCAGATCATGAAGGAAAACCAGATTCAATGCCACTACGTAAAAAGTTGAAAGTTTGGCATTCACAGGGGTTCTGCGATAGCTGGTTAAAGAACGATGAACTTAAAGACTGGATAAAACGAGATCCGGCTGATCACTACTCAGTCATATGTACTGTTTGTTCAATGACTTTCAAAAATGCGAACAGGGGTGGCCTGATCGCGCATAACCAATCAAATAAACACGCTAAAAATTTGCAAGCCAAAAAAGGGACACTACAAATATCAAGCTTCTTAACTAAACAGAAAGATGCCAGTTTAAATGAACAGGTTGCTGAAGCTGAAGTCTTGTTGACAGCATTCATGGCCGAACACAGTGTGTCATTTCTCCATGCTGATCACTTGACAGAATGTTGTAAGACGATTTTCTCGGATAGTAAGATTGCACAGAGAATGACACTCAAAAGAAGCAAAGCTTCGTACTTAATGCAACATGGAGTTGCTCACCATGAACGACAAAATGTCGTATCGACCTGCCAGAACCAGAAGTTTTCAGTAATTATTGACGAATATACAGACATTTCTGTGACACAGATACTGGTTGTAGTTGTGCGTTATTTTGATTATAAAAATTCTCAAGTTGTGGACTCAATTTTTGACTTGGTGGAAGCTGAAGATGGTTCAAGTGATGGCTTATTTATGGCATTGAAGAAACTAATGACAGACAATGCCATACCATTTGAGAATATTGTGGGATTTGCAAGTGACAATTGTGCCACCATGATGGGTGTACACAGTGGCTTTCAGGCGAAGCTGTGTCAGCTTAATCCGAATATCTTTGTGCTTGGTTGTGTTTGTCACAGCTTTGCATTGTGTGCAAATGCTGCAAACAAACGTTTACCTTCCTGGCTAGAAGCCTTTGTCAAAAACGTTTGTTTTTATTTTTCACAATCAAGCAAGCGTAATGTGCAATTCCAGTTGATACAGGATGTTGTGCAGGCACCGAAACACTGTGTGTTGAAACTAAGTGAAACTAGATGGCTTTCATGACAAGCAGTTATCGAGCGAATAGTCGAGCAATGGGACGCCCTGAAACTATTTTTTCAGAGTGAGGCACCAGAAGACAAGGTTGACGGAGCTGGTAACATATTTCAAATGATGAATACTGCCGGCACTAAACATATGCTGTTGTTTGTTGTATACGTCTTGGCCAAAGTCAACAGCATGAATGTAGAGTTCCAAGCAGAAAACTTCAGATTACATAAACTGTATTCGACCATAGTCAATGAATACAGATGTTTACTTGGTTTATTCGTGCGAGAAGATGTGTTAAACTCTCAGTGTATTTTGGACATTGACCCTAATGATGAAAAGGTATGGAAACCACTGCTATCGATTGAACTTGGTGGTCGATGTCAAGCGCAACTGATCCGCCAACCTCTGGGTGACAAAGAAAGTCAATTTCACAGTGACACTGCAAAATTTCTAGCCAAACTTTGCGCACAGATTAGAAAGCGTTTCCCGCTATCAGACGATAGTGTAATCGCCCAGCTGTCGGCTATGGATGCCAAGGTAGCATTGCACATGGACATACTTAACAGACCATCGATCATCCCACTCACTGTCAGCTTTCCAAACGTGGCGCGTGAAGATAAACTGGATGAGCTGCTAGACGAATGGAATGATTTGCCTTCATTCCATCAATCACTGGAGCTCATGATAGACTCGGAACCACCAGTCTTTTGGAATTACATAATGGGACTGAAAGATGGAAACAATAAGGTGAAGTTCGGCAATCTTGCTGGCCTAATGTTCACACTTTTGGCATTGCCTCATTCATCTGCTTGTGTTGAACGCGTGTTCTCGCAGATGAATATTGTGAAAACTGACAAAAGTAACAGACTGTTATGCAAAACTGTAGCCAATCGACTGCTTGCAAAGCAGGCCGTCACAAAAGATAGTTATTGTTACACGTGGAAGCCCAGCAAATCTCTCATTGAAGATGTTGCTGAAGGACGATGTTACCAGCGATACGCGAATCAGCAGTTGGAAAAGAATAAAGCTTCAACTGTTACAGTTCATGACATTGACGATGTTGTTGTGGACAGTGTGGAATGACAATTGACTACATTGAAATAGAGTTCCATTGCTAGCTCGTGTTTTTTATACTTTTAGTAGAATTCATAATCTAAATCTTCATCATTTTGATGTTTATCCCTGCAAGTACATGCAGATTCTTATTGCAAGCAATGTGCTTTTCAATTTCACTCGCATCAGACGCATGATGGTGCCCTGCACACTTCAATAACAACTCACCAGATAAGTCACGCTTAGTTACTACACGACCCATAGAACCTTCCTTCAGCTTAAACCTACAGCACCAGTACTTTTTGTCTTTCAAAACCTTTTCTAAAGCATACAAATACCCATCAACGGTTAACGTATCTTTTGCTTTTTGTGATTTTACACACTAATACGACTCCAGAGGTAAAACAGCTGGTGTTTGTCATGGTTTCATTCAATGCACAAGCATCGCAATGTAACTGTAACTTTCAGATAATTTATACTACAACCTTTAAATTACTAATTAAGAACTTCAAATTGAAATCTATTTTAAATACTTAATACGTCATATGTTTTCTATTCATTCATGTCTCGCGGCTTTATTACAGGATATAGTTAAGTGAGGCACGACTTTCAGAAGAGTTGCAAAACATTTGCATTGCCTTAACGTACTTATGTCAGAGCTCAACTACTTGATGCATGGCCAACTAAAACCGTTCAAAACTCTTATTTTAGATATTTTCAGCTTCCGATTAGATGAACATTCAATTAAAGTGTGTAGAGCATGTTGTACTCGACATTTCGAGTTCATCTGATAAAGACCCCAAAGAATGTGCATATGCTTGTGTCTAGATTTCTGTTCTGCACTAAGAATGTTAAGTAGTTTTGAAACCAGTGAACAGTGTTGTGACCATTTGTAGTAGTATTAAGCTTATGTATTAAAGTTTTATGGTCAGTACTTTCAAAAACTGCAAAGGTGTATAAATATATCTCATTTCAAGCACCCTTTTCCCATTGAGAAGAAAATGTTACCTTACACTGTGCATATGACAGTCAAGATATTGTGTCCTGCATGGTAACCATGCTGAACATTGATTACTGGCCCATACTTACTTAGCTGTTCATATAACTGATCATAAATGAGTGTTTAAAGGTCTTGTTCTAGGGCAAAGAATGGATATAGGCCAGAAATTCCACGGAAAACATACTGCTGTAATTTTTGGAACTGGCATTATTACTTTTGAGTGAACTGAAGGAAGAATCTACACACGGTGATGGGTAGTTTGAAGACGTGTGCTACAGGTTTAGATAGCTGTTTGTATACCTCTCAGCTGTCCAGATTTGCACAAAATGTCCAGATTTTTGTCTCATATTTTTAGTCTGTTCCTCATAAAATTTCTGGTTTTCTGGATTTTTGTGACAAATCAGAGAGGACTAAATTCCCTAAATAATGACAGGTATTTGAGTTTCAGACTTCATATTCTTCAGAAAATGCATGGTAACACAAGAACTTTTATTCTAGTAGCATTCTAAGTTTGTAAAAGCAATATTTAAAATCTGTCTCTATTTTTGAGGCTTTGTCCCTACCATTATGGGTATAGTTCCCCATACTAAAGGGGTGGCGTAAGCCACAAAACGATGGGCTAGGCTTGTAAATGCCCTCGGGCAGATAGCCTAGTATGAACCTATGAACCTATTTGTCCAGATTTTTTGTGCTATGAATTTGAGAACTATGGATGTTTGACATGCATTCTCAAGAAAGCAGGGTATAAGCTATTTGAGCAGGGGCTGTATTTGGTACCTAATTTTTACAGCAGTCTTATGAGTGATTTAGGTGAGATATCTCTGAAGAAAAAAGAGGTGCCTAGTTTGAGTTAACTGAGGGGGTCTGAGGCAGATGAAGACAAAACGATGGACTATATCGTTAGTGTGAGTTTGAGGGCTGATCTTGGATCATGTCAGAAGTACTAAAGAAATAACAGCAGACCGCACTATTCAGGCTTCTGCATCATGAGAAATTAATATGATTATTTTAGTCCTCATAAATCAGTGATCCTGAACAACAACACTTTGCTCTGCACACACATTGTCCAAACTAATACAGGAGAAAATATTTTACCAGCATCTGAAAAATGTCCAACCCTTCTTGCTTGTGGAAGACTTACTGTCTAAAACAAAATGTTGCCAAGGTCTGACTTGTATAATTTTTAAATAAGACACACTGATCATGAATACTTTTATTTACATAAAGTCCTAGTATATAAAGCAAGGTGACAACTTCAGTTTGATTGGAACAAAACAAAATAGTCCAAGTGAATGAAGGTTGGTAAAACCAGTAAAACGAATCACCAAAAAGGACTGATAAAATCAACCAAACACAGCCGTAAAATAAATCCATTTATTTTCTTCAGAACATATAACAGCAAATAAACATAAACAATGGCTTTAAAGGTGTATTGCCATTCAAACCAGGAGCTCTATGTGCCAGAAAATTATTTATCCATTTTGTCTCTGCCATTTCAACCCTATTAATAACTGTGATCTCTGAAAGCTCCAATATGTGTATACAATGCACTTGTAGTATCTTTATTTCGGATATAATGAATATGCTCTAAAATAGGTTCTCTAAGGGAGTGATTAGTCTTCCCAACATAGAAACGTGCAATCATTACAATAAGCCAAATAAACCAGATTACAACTAGTACGATCTGCATAAAACCTAGGTATAAATCTATATCCATTCACCGGATGTATATACGTCTTCTGATCTGAAACATAACTGCACACTTTGCACAATCTACAAAAATGTGTGCCTAATCTACCTGATAGACAATTATCTCTTAACGTATTAGTTATTTTTGTTGCAGAAATGCTGACAGGTTTTGAGTTACTAGTCCTGGAGAGTATTATACTGGAACAACAAACATAAAAAAGCTTTGATTTCCATTTTCTGGCAATGACTGGACAGATTACAAATGATGTATAATGTTTGCAACTAAAATTATGTCAATATGGTTTGTGATGTATGTTTGCAACTAAAATTATGTCAATATGGTTTGTTTTCATTTATAGAAATACATGATTGCCTATGTCATACATGATAATTTAATAAATGTTTCTTATTTAAAAAAAGCAAGATAAAAGGCCTGTAAAACACATGATTCAGTGTCACTGATCTGTACATTAAGAGAAGGAAGCATGCACAACAACTCTGGAAAAAATATTTATCTGGTCGGCACTTGGAATGGTACTGGGTGGGTGCTGTGAGTGTGTGTGTGTGTGTGTGTGTTTGTTTTAAGTGTTTACCAGGCTAATGATGACAAGGGCCTTTTTAAGCCTATCCATGCATCCCAAATCTCTGATAGTTCTAGTACTCCTGGTAAGTGTAAGCAGGGTCTTGGGAGATGAAACATTTACAAGCACTCTGCGTTGCAGTGGATTTCTACAAAGAAAGAAAGACATTGTAATAGTCAAGAATTACAATGCAATGAGGTTGAGGTTTCAGCTGTATCATTAACTGTCAACGAAACAAGTTGCCATGAAATATGTAGCTCACAGGAATGAAGTCAATAAAGTGTAGAGTGAGTGTCTTCCTTTGTGTGTGAAGTTTCCCAGTACAAGCTGATGCTTCTATAAAGTTACTGTGATAAATATCAGTCAAAGAACTTGACAGCAGACAGAGCAAGGGCGCATCACTTTCAAAGTGGTGAAACAGGCTTTGAGTCTGACATGGCTCCAGCAACTCTGACCCTGTGGGTTCTGTCACTTAGCCAGTTTGCAACCCATCTTGTGATGTATGGGTTTACATTCAAGCTGATGAGTTTTTCGATGATACCTGAGTGGGGTATTGTGTCGGAGGCCTTTGCCAGGTCGAGGGCTATGTGGACTGCCTTAGGCCCTCATCAATGCCTTTGGTCACTGTCTCGAAAAAAGTCAACCAAGTTTAAGAGGCAGGATCTGCCTTTGACAAAGCCAAACTGAGTTGGATCCAAAGTCTGCAAGTTCCCTATGTCTTTATTTATGAGTTCCATTATGATCCTCTCCATGGCTTTGCAGATAAGGCTTGTCAAGCTAATGGGGCGGTAATTTCCAGGGTCTGTGGAGGCACCGCCCTTATGAAGTGGGACCACAGTCGCCGTGCGCCACTCCTTGGGTACGTATGGACTATATGAAATAATCTTGAGTGTTAGAGCTCTTCTGTGATGTAGAAATGAATTATAGAAACAGTGGCCAGTAGCCGTAGTAGCTTCCTAACCACAATACTATCCTTCAAGAACACTTGACATCCTTGTCATAATAATAACTGTAAACCACGTTTGACTGCAACTTTAACTGTTAGTCCTACACTGTTGATTTCAGATATAAGCCTGTTTATTCACTCATACTGCCCATAGCTACTTCATCTCTCAGAGTCCATAATAACACTAACCAGAGGATAACTAAAGCCGTAACCCCATCCCTGTGATCTCGATAATTAGGTCACATGATTAGGTATACTTACGATTCAAGACTAGACTTTGACTTGCACTAAATCTGTAACCCATATCAGCCTTGCTACTCTGGGTTTTTAGCATGTTTATTAGTCTTTTGAACCACTAGGACTTTCATTTTCAAGTTATTGGTTTACTCTGAGTAATACCTAACTTGAGCTGTGTGCCCTGCAGAGTTCTAACTCTTATGGCTAAGGTTCCAGATGAGGTTAGGATAACATTGAAGATTAGGATTATGTTTAGATCTGGGTGGTTGTTATGGACAGGTTTTAGTGTCATAATTAAGGTTAGAAAAATCATATGGCCAGTGAGGGTCACAGATAGGGGTAGGAGATGATTATATTCATTCTCAGTGTTCAAGATTCATTGTCAGCTGCTGAGCACTTTCAGAAGGGTGACCTCTTTTTTTTTTTTTTTTTTTAATGATGAAAGAATTTCACCCAAGAACTCTGATACGTTCCACCAGCAGCATTAAAATTGTTTTTGATTGACCTTCACTTGAATGATTTGTTAAACTTTAAAGACCTTCTTTTATAGTTGGACACAACTTGCTGACCAGTGAACATGCATTTAGAGTATATGATCCGTGATTTTTCAGAATGCGGATTTTCCTGTTATCAGTACTTTTATATGGAACAATAGCTTTGTGCAGAAAACAAGTCATTTGGAATAGAACATGTCAGCAACCTGGTTACATATAGTAGAATTACAGAGACATGGATTATAGTGGGGAAAAAGAATTGCCTGATCAACCTATTCCATTCTTTCCCAGCCAGTTGGTGAACCTGTTAGTTATAGGTAGCTGCTGCCTTATTTCTGATTTTATTTAGAGCTGCCTTATAGCTGTCCCATTTATTCTTCAAATTCCCTACTGTTTTCTGATCCAGTAGCTCTCTCTGAGTCTTCTTCTATGTGTCAGATAGTATGTCAAACTGAAATCTTCTCTCACAATGACTTAAACTGCACTGTCCCTCCTAAGGTGTGCCCTTGTACTTATGTTGTATTTGTAAATCTCTTAATCTAGAAATACATTAAAATCCTGTACTTTGCAGCATTTAACACACTCATATCCTTTACAGTACACACACACACACACACACACACACACACACACACACACACACACACACACACACACATACATATATATTATATATCAAGCTTCAGTGGTCCAGTGTCACGTCACTTCTTGCCTCCATTCTGTAAAGTGTTCAGTAACTTCAAATTAAAGTGACGATTTCATAGACTGTTTGCCTCACTGACTGTGTAGAGGCACAAGAACATCTTGCTATCTAATGGCAATGCCTTTCCCTGTATCTCACAGTACTCTTTTACTATGTTAAAGACTGGGCAAACTGTACATTATTACCCAGAAAGGAGAACAAATCTCCACCAGGGTGTTAACAGGAGTATAATTAAAATAATAACTAAATAAAATTAAATAAAGAAAAGGCTGTGTGTGTGCGTGTGTGTGTGTGCGTGTGTGTGTGTGTGTGTGTGTTTGTGTGTATTTGCCTGCATATGTGTGTGTAGGTGGGTGTGTGTGTGTGGGGGGGTTCACTGCATGTGTGCATGTGTGGGTCTTTGCCTGCATGTGTGTGTGTGTGTGTGTGTTTGCATGCATATGTGTGTGTGTGTGTGTGTGTGTGTGTGTGTGTGTGTGTGTGTGTGTATGTGTGTTTGCATGCATATGTGTGTGTGTGTGTGTGTGTGTGTGTGTGTGCGCGTGTTTCCACATATGCATATGTATTTGTATAGGTGTGTAAGTCTGACTGTATTTCTGAATATGTGTGTGTGTTTTTCTATGTATATTTGTGACTCTGGATATGTGTGTATTTAGACCTTAGATATTTAAATAACATAATTTGGATGTAAAATACTTCCTCCAAAAACACTTATAAATACTACAGCAAGTTTGAAACATTAGGCGTAGGAACTATTTTGCACACACAAAAAAAAAAAAATATATATGTATAGTAATAAAAAAAAAATCAAAGCAATGTTCATAGGCTCATAGGTATATAGTAGGCTAACGACCACCAGGGATTTTTATAAGCCTAGCCATGCAACCAGACCCAACTGTGTTCCTATGTATAATAGGCATTTATTAGGAGGGAATAAGTTAATTTGGAAGTTTCTAAAGGTTACATGGCGGGGGGGGCTATTTTTTTTTTGGGCATAGTTACTGTCTATCAGAGACATGGGAACCAGACATGAGGTGAATTTCTAATTTTCAATTCACTGGTTAAGGTTTTACTTAAATAGGATTAGGGATGGACTCCGCTTCACATGGATGGGAAGCCTGTTCCAGAGCATGGGGATCCTCTGACCACGCAATGTCTTTTCGTCTTTTCACGGTTAGGGGTTGCCACAGTGGATTACCGGTCCACAGATCGATTGGCAGTGGTGCTTTTACAGTGTTGAGTTGCCAGCCCAGTTCCCAACCTTCACAGAAAGCACACAAATATACACACACGCAACTACCTGCATGTCTGTAAAACTCACTCAACTGCAGGGAGGACATGCAGACTCTGCACAGAACTAACATGTCTTAATTATGTGGCAAGCAAAATTGAAATCCTTGGGTCTACTGATTCTGATGCTTTTAGTTCTGTGGATGTGTAAAAGATCAATCAGTGCTGGATACGAGAACACCTTGTATGCCAGGCACAGATGACCTCTAAATGACCTGTAGGAGACTGAGTATAAAGATAAGGCTTTAAGGTGATCCATATATGTAAAAGACAGCCCATTCTCTAAGTGCAATAATGTCCTCCAGGGTGTGTGTTGTGTAAATAATGCCCTTCCAGGGTTGTAGAGGCCCTCTGCCTGTACTGTTGTGCCTGTGAACACCCCTGAACATGCATTATTTACACAATATCACATACTCTATCAGACATTACTGCTTGCCTAATGGCACCAGAAGTAGTTATGCCCTGGTCCCTTTCTATTTCGATTTGTATTATAATCTACATTCATTCTGTACTCTTCTCTTGGGGTTTGTACTGATGCTGAATTATTTCATACTTTACTGCACTGAATTGACATATCCACACTTGCAGCTTTTGCTTAGATATTCACAATACTTTTGTTGCAAATGTCTGTATCATACATAAACAGATGCACACATTTCCTTTGCAACAATCTTAGTCCTGAATGCTAGCATAGCTGGTGCACAATCTCTCTTTCACAATTCACTCAATATGCCAAAATCGTCTGTTTTATGCTTGCTAGCAAGTCTTGTAATAAGACCACTATACCAGGACTCAGCCCTGGTCTTGTAACTTTGTTATTAATTTTGGTGTGTGTGAATGTCAAACACATTCCTAAAGTCAATTCTGGATACAACATTCCCCATGTGGACACTTCTTTGGGCATTGGATAGACTAATCTGACTTACTATTTCTATAGCGAGTCCTGCATCCGCTGGTATTTTCAGCATTTTCTTCTATGGTTTAAACTTGATCAGTTCTTTCTGAAGTGATTCTACTGTTTTCCCTTCTACAGAAATCAGACTGAGTTTATCTCATCTTCCTTCTCCCACTTCTGTGACAGGAAATTGAATATGCCCTCATCCAGCCCGTGTCCACCGCCCTATCGCTTCAGGATGTCCGACATTGTCACCAGTACCTTCTTCCGCTAGATCTTTTTGATCTGAATGGATGCTATCAACATTTATACCCATGGCATTTCTCTCCATTAGTTTATGTGACTGTTCTTTTTCACAAGTTATTAATGCAGCTGTTTATTTGCAATCCCGGATGTTTCACTGGTATCCTCTGCCCCTTCCTTCACTGCATTTAAATCTCAATACCTTTAATTCTTTTCTGCTTTATATGCTCAATTATATATTAAGATGACCCTTCACTGATCTGACTGCCTTTCTTCTTTCTCAAGAACATAGAGTAAACAAGGTACAGGGTGTAAAAGCAATGTCTTTCGGGTTTTCCCAGTTAGGGGTCACTGATCCGCAGATTGATTGGCAGTTGTGTTTTTACTGTGTCGCGTTGTCAGCCTGGCACCCAACCTTCACAGAAGGCACACACATACCAACACACACCTACCTGCATGTCCTTGAAACTAATTCGACTGCAGGGAGGACATGCAGACTCCGTACTGAAGGAGGTACAGCAGAGAATCGAACCGGAGATCCTCTTGCTTTGAGGCGACAATTCTAACCACTGCACCAAAACAAGGTACAAGGTGAATTACCTGTAAAATGACATGTTAGTGTTAGGTCATGATCAGAGGGAAGTGTGAGATATATGCAAATGTGAGTTACTTTCAAGAGGTGTTACACATCATGAGCAGATATTTATGTTCACTCTGCATACAGCACAGAAAGCAACAAATAAAAACAGCAAACTGGTCATTTCAGCAACTTGCATATTAATAACTGTGGCAGTTTCTGAATACTACAGTATTTTTCTTAAATGACATTTCTGCATAAAAGGTAAAAAAAGTTTAACAATGCATGCCCATTTTCAAGAAAGAAGAAAAATCACATACTAGATAAAATAATTCATCAGGTAGTACAAGTTTAATCCTTTTTACACATACAACAAAGTTTGATAATACATAAGCAACAAGGCTGAAGACCACTGGTATATACAAAGGATGTCATTAAAGCATAGTTAAGACATTAGCACACTCTCCTGCTTGTTCTTTCATCTTACTTTAGCATTGTGTTTTTGTTGCAGTAATATAAATAAAATTAGGACCAACTGGTGCATCACATCTTACATGAAAAGGCAGTCACATGTTATAAAATTTCTACAAGATTCATAAAAAGGCTAATATTAAGGTTAGTTACAAGTGCACTATGTGTTAATCAGACATTACCTTTTTAGATAATACATGCATATTTGCACAACCCTGACTGTTACAAATGAAGAAAAAAAGTTTATTTCTTTCCCTAAGAATTAATTCTAAAACTGTCTTCAACTTCATTATTTTTTTACACTGAAAGTATCAAATGTTATTTACTGTACACATTTATTGTGTTTGAGTTATTTAAATGTGTAAATTTAATGTTTAGATATAAAACTGTAAGTGCAGAATATAACATTTCAAAATGATATAAGAGAGACACACACAGACTAATAAAATACCAGAGACCATGTTAACATTTTATATGTGTTGACCCCTAGTATTAAGCAATTTATAGAAACAATGGATAGCCATTATAAAGTAACTGCTGTCAAAATGAATTATTGCAGCTCCACTGTTAAACATAATATTTTCTGCAGAATTTCCTACACCAATTATATAAATTAATGCATACAGTTTTTATGTTTATTGATTATCACATACCTTAGGGTATAAAATGCTTCATACTACACATCTGCATTATCAATGGAATATAATAATGATGCCTGGGTCAGTATTTTAAGATGGTTTAACAACATGCAATTTCTAAGTCAGTATAACTGTCCTAAGTATATATGGACTAATCTAACCACAGAAAACTATTTTAATTCTAATACAAAAAGGACTGTGCCAAGGTAAAGATCAATGTGTTGAAATGATAAACTGTTTCAAATTCTGTTTTCATATTAATTATTCATATTAATTTCGAATGTCTGGTTATTTTATACGGTGCTCTGATCCATACAGTAAAAATAGATCGTTATAGTATGATAGTACATCAATGAGTAACATATCAATCAGAAACAATCGGTTTTGGATTTGAGCTCAAATAAATCTGTATATACTCCTAAATGCCAACATTACTGGAACTGGACTTTGATAAGACAGTACCACATACATTTGTAATAAGCAGCTCATGGTTAGGTGCAGTACATTTGCAAATATAAAAACAATGGTGGGTCCTGTGTGAGTCACACAGACAACCTTTTTTACATAAATTAGACATCAAGTGAAGCAATCAGAACATTAAGCTACATCGGTTCATATTTAAATACTAATGAAACTGCAAACAGAAGCAGTAACGGAACAAAGGTTTAACGATCTCACTGTCAGGTCAACATGATAAATAACATCAAGCATTTCTGATGCATCTGAAATCAGACTTATCACCACTGATATCTTTAACTTTTTCCAATGCAGAGCATAAAGACACCCCTAAGAAGGTCACAAGGGTCACCGTTACACTGCAAAGGTGCAAGCAAACCAACAAAGCACAAACATCATTATAGGTTCCTAGGTTCTTATGTAAGTATTAGGCTAGCTACCCATGCAGGCCATTGTAAGCCTAGGCAATTTACCTTTTTGTGCTCAAAATAACTTATTCCATTGGGTTATAGATCAGCCTTACCCATCTCATGCTTGATAATTATATACCATCCCTAATGAGAATAACTGTGATCATACTATAGATAATTTGAGGGAACCAATGCATGGGATAAAGCATTTATGAGCTTCTCTCCATTAGTTGTATGGGGGCAGTCCTAAGGTCGATTTTCTGTTTTCCAGCCATGGATCTAAGTGGCACTTGAAAATGGACAGGGGTGAACTTTGTTTTATGTGGGATGGAGAGTCTGTTCCACATCTGGATCTGCATCCTATCTGTGAACCAGTTGGTAATCCAGTGGTTGACACAGGGGCTTATTCCCAGTTTACTTAGCTTTTCTTCTATGCCTGAGTGAAAGTAATTGCTAATGTAAACAAAACCCATTACATTTGCAATGACCACCAAACCCCAAATTAATTTATTTTACATGGGAGGACTTTGACCCCCCCCACACCCCAAATGTGGTGTGGTGGCTCTGTCCCATAACACCTAAAAATTAAATAAACTCTAGAACTACTGTGGCTCTGCTCAACAGGGGCACAAGAAATAAACTTTCTGGGGTGGCATAAGCCAGGGAACCTTGTTGGCTAGGCTTACTTAGGCCCTTGGGCCGATAGCCTAGGACCTACCTATGAACCTATCAACCTATGATAATATTTTAGTTAGTTTTAATTAGAAGCTTATTTAAGATTAACACTTTCTCAAATTTTTATTTTGAAAATAATAAGTTGTATATCAGAAGAAATTCAAAATGCTTTTTATAGATGCTACAAAATGGATAGCAATGACTATCCAAACATAGTTTACTGCAGCTTTTTCCTAGTCTCCCAGGCACCTTCCTGTATGGAAGTATTATAGGGTCTATATTACATATCCAAATGCTTAAATGTTCGAATCACTAAAGATCGACCTTTAGCGATCGAACATTTAAATGTTAGAATATGAATAAAAATTAAAAAAAGGGAAAAAAAAATAAAGGGTGTAAGCAGGGGGAAGCCCCCATGCACCCCCCAAATGGGGGGTTGTGCCCCCCCGCTACTTAAATATACCAACTCCAAGATCGCGCTACAGTGTAGGGAATGGTACTGTAGCGCACTGAAGTGCAATCTCGGAGTTGGTATATTTAAGTAGCGGGGGGTGTGGGGGGTGCAGGGGGCTTGTCCCCCTGCTTAAACCCTTTCCTTTTTTTTTTTATTTTATTTTATTACATATTCGAACATTTGAATGTTTGATTGCTAAAGGTCGATCTTTAGCGATTTGAACATTTAAGCATTCGGATATGTAATATAGACCCGTATTATATACTCTGTTATCTGTAAACATTTTGATAAATAAAAAAAATATTTGTTATTATTAATCACCATAATAACTAATAGTGTGAAATGCTCTACCTAATCCTAATACCATGTTTAATTTGTGACATCCTTAAGTTTAATACATTATTGCTTGCTTTATTATAAGACACTCGCAGTTGAAAATAGGCCCCTATGTTCTATTTTAATTAGCCAAGCAAATAAAATGACCCTCCCTGAGGTTCTGTGGACATGTGTACAATATGTTTACTTGAAGGGTGTGTCAGCCCATGCACATAAGGTAGGTGGGAAAGTTTCCTTCCAATGGGAAGATTTTGTTTTAAATTCAGTTTGGCAGAATGGAAAACCCATTAAAATTGTATTTAGAGCTGAAAGAGTTTCACGCTGTGCAGACGTAGGGATTTCTGTGCAGATATAGACAACCTTCACACCACTTCAACCATTTTCCTTTCCAGTGTAATTTTGCATTACATGCTGACAAACCACCTGTAATCCCTCAGCAGAATATACACTGGCCATATCTCCCTCTGTTTTCCTGACCAACACCTTGTTCTTACTAATTTATTTTCATAAAGCATAATATCTTCTTGCACTAGGTTTTGTGCCCTTCACTTGAGAAGTTCCTAATATTTTCCCCACTTCCTATAGGATACTCATAATCAAGTCCTTTAGATGTCACTCCCTCTTTCTAGAACTAAGGACACAGTCATTATCTTCCTGTGAACAAATTCTGCCCAATCTATCATCCTACAGTTATGTAGATTTCTCCCTATTTCCACTTGCAGTACTCCCTCCTTGTGTATATCAGTGTATCTCTTTATCTCAGTACCTCTAGACTTCCTAACACTCCAGCTCTATTTGTGGTTATTTAATTCTAGTTGAACAACTGCCACAAATGAAAGCCATTTCTTAAGAATGCTTTGTTTTATGTAAAGTTATGACCATGGTGCATGCCATGTAAATGTGATATACTTCCATCTATTTTTAGACCTGTACAAATGTAACATAAGAATGACTAATCAGTGTTAGCAACACTTAACAATGCAGAATCATGTCTCACAAGCAGTGGGCAAGTATTCAGCCTATAATACTTGTAAAAAATGTGTGTCTGTTGAAGGTCACTGAGGTCAGGTCACAATATTGCCCTTGATTGTGAAATGCAGCAACAATGGAGTTGATTTATTAAGTCTGTGGGTGCTGATGACAATAACCCACTACACTGATTAGTGCTTCTCTTGCACTGACAGAAAGAGTGACCACTTCAAAATGTGTACCAGCTGACTTAATTTCAGTCAAGTTGCTTTTCTAGGAACTATCCTTTGATGAACTGAAAACTGACACAGGTAGATTCTGACAGTTTTCCAAACTCAGCTGCTCTTCATGCATATTATTTGAACAGATAAAATATGCACCTTTCAAGTATGCAAAAAAATTCTTTAAGAGCGATATGAGGAACATATTTTCACAAACAATAAGGATTGCCTGGCTATGTAATCTGCCTATTTTCCTAACTATACAATAAGCCACAGAGCCTGCTTAATCCTTCCCTTGCCATTGATCCTACTACTTTCCTTATAAAAGGTGTTCCAATCACTCCACTACCCTTTCAGTGAAAAAATGTTTACTTACATCGCCCAGAACTGTCTACCTTGCATTCTCCAACCTTGATCCTGCTCTCACACATCTACTTCCCCATCAGACAAGACGGTACTCATGCAGTCTTTTTGGATTTCTTCAGTGATCTTGTTATTGTTCATGTCTCCCCATGTTCTTTCTTTAAAACTATATATGTCAAACTAACTTAGTCTCTCATTGTGCAGCCTTTGGTGGAAACTGTGTACTGTTCTTGGTACCAGCATTTGAACTTCTTTTATTCTAAGTATGATCATATAAAGATGAGATTCTAGAAACTACACCAGTATGCCAGATGAGGTGCTACTGACTGTCTGCCTCCATACCTCTCAACCTCCTGGAGGGGGAAATATGGGCAAAGCCTAAAATAATGGTGGGACAAAGGGACAGCTTTTAAATATTGCTCTTATAAACTTAGAAACTTGCTAGAATAACTGGATTTGTCTTGGTATATATTTTGTGATGGATACAAAGTCAGAAATTCAAATATATATCATTATTTCATGGCTTCAATCTTCAGTGATTTGTCATAAAAGCACACATTTTATCAGGAATAGACCAAAAATATTAGGCAAAAATCAGGACATTCTATGACAATCTGAACAGTCGAGATCTATGTCTATTTCTCTTTGTTTTCCATTTGCAATGTCTCCCTTCAGAATGCCTGCTATCAGCAGAGCATAGATGTATATAAAATGTTTCATTCATTAGAAAAATAGCAACTTGCTATAAATCTGAAGGCTGACATATTTTCAGAAATAGAATCAGTTGATTTTTGCTGTTTAAATGTTGGGGAAAGGCCTTTCTGATGTCAAGTGTAAGATGTGGATGTAAGGCAAATAAGTGTGTCTCTGCCAAATTACTGAACTACAGTTTCAAAGGAAAAAAAGGCAAAGACCGCAGAGCTATGCATTAATTTGTCCAGAGCAAATGGAAAGACACATGAATTGTATATTAATAAAGTCCCATCCCCTTTACTGGATTTTTGCTTCATTATAAATTATTTCTGCCAAGAATAACACCACCATTAAATACAGTCATGAGACAGCTTTCAGAAACTGTTATAAAGTCATAATTGTCATTATTATTTAAATGATTTGATTCAGGCAGTAGTCTTCGAAAGTTAATGGGGAGAAGAAATCCTATGCTTGTTAAAACTGCACAATCTGTTTAGTAAAATGAGAATTTGTAGAAATTCTGGTTGTGTGCTTCTGTCTACTTATAATGCACGTAAAATAAGGGACCATGGTTCTTTTCCTGACATGAAGCTGAACTTTTTTTTCAAGTAAATAAATAGTTTTTTTCTCTCTCTCTGTTAAATTTCTGTGATGAAGCCTACTTGTTGCAGAATTCAAAGGACAAATATCTTATCAGCAAAGTGCAGGTCTGAAAGTCAAAATCATACTATTTGAGAAATAATAATACATCACACTGAAACAGTGAACAGAACTGCAACTGGTAAAAAAATAAGCAAAAAGAAAAAATGTTTAATGTAACCATGCACTTCAATATTTTCACTGCTTTCACATCTCCTTTCAGACTGTTGAAATCTACTATAAATAACCCCATATAAATATATTTCAAGTAATATACAACAAGTCATGTTGAAAACCTTTCAATATTACACTGAAATTATAGTAGTAAATACTACAGGTAATTCATTTTGAAATGATATAGAATTAATTCATTAATCCCCTAAAAGAAGACACAATCACAGTAAATGTTTGCTTTCGGTACTCAACTAATTACCAGGAATCTTGTATAGTAACTTTAGTTTCAGCACATAAAAAAAGATGTAACATTTGCAGTATCAAGGCTCTTTGACTGGCAAAGCCATTTTTAAAGCAACTCAAGCATTACTAAAAAATGTACCATACAACTTTTATCACCAAGTATGTGTCAGTTGCTTACTTTATCAACAGTGTGCTGAAATGAAACATGCAAGAGAGGAGTATCATTAATAATGCCAAAACACTGCTTTCAGTTTTCACCAGTTAAAGCATAAAACCTTATGGCTAAATGTTTCACTCCCACCTCTATTATATGCAGAGCTGAAAACATTACTATGTATGTCATGCTAGAATATTTACCTTGTATTAAGTTAAGGCCACAAAGGTTTTAACAAACCATATTACCCCAGCAACCTCATATACAATTTATTAAGGATATTAATTATTGTATTGACTATTTCGGCAGCTACGTCACCTTGATTCCTGTTCTATACACTTTCTTAAATGCGCTGTCTTTAACAAAGTATTATGGTACCCAGGCCTTCTTTGTAGAATTAAATCTCTTCCTGACAGACAACTGTAGAATTAATGCAGACATCTCTGACTGTATACAGATTTCAACTGGAGGTCTGATCACTCCCACCTTACTTCAGGCCACCATCAATAAGCTTGAAAATATCTACAGTTGCCAGTGTGTCACCTTTCAGAACATACCTTAGTTACATCCTTGCTATACATGGCTGGCTGAGTCTTAAGGCCGAAATTCTCTGCCCAAAGTTCGACAAGGCACATTGCCAAGTGTATAGTTACAAAACGGTTATGTGGCCACTGGAGTTTGTTCACTGGATGTTGAACTAATGGAAGGGCTTCATGCAGCCTGATCTGATATTTGGGTTTCAGCTCTACAATCCAAGATTTTAAGTCTTTGCTTCTACTTTACCTATTAGACAATGCCAATTTTAAATGTTTTGAAATCTGGCACCTTCAAAATCTCTCCCATATAACAGTTCCGACTGGCTTATCTTTCCTTTACCTCTTCTCAGCTTCTGCCATTATCTGGACTTCTTTATCTTTTCAGCATGTCCAAATTTCTATGCCACTAGAGATCACTGCTCTTCCAGACTAATTTTTATCAATCACTTCTTACTTTGTTTTTGACAGCATTTATGTATAATACATGTTAATAGCCACACATGACTACATCATTCAAACTAATGTAGTTTAATGTTATTGTCCTAACAAGTACCACGTGTACTATTCTATCTATAGGTTTGTATTCCATCCATCCATCCATCCATCCATCCATCCATCCATCCATCCATCCATAACTCCTTTTTTCCCTAGTTATGCACATGGGATTGGGGTGTCACTTCAACAATGGCAATCATCTAGAGCCAAGGTTTACTTGACATTTTATTTTGCCTCTAACTTGGGTCATGGCTGAAAAGTGTCTTCAGACAAGTTTAGGTGTATGCATGTTTGTGCCTAAATAAATAAATGAAACAGATTATAATAAAATAAAACCCCATGTAGGAGGAAACTGCACTGAAATAGTTTTTTCTAGCAAAGGAATCTTCTCTTTTGCCCTCAGCATGATAGATATTTGTTAATTCTTTTCACTAGATCCAAATTGATGAGGCATATGGCAGTACTAAGCCAATCAGCGAGCTCTCAGTATGTAACATGGCAGTACTAAGCCAATCAGTGAGTTCTCAGAATGTAACATGGCAGTACTAAGCCAATCAGCAAGTTCTCAGTATGAAACATGGCAGTACTAAGCCAATCCGTGTGTTCTCAGTATGTAACATGGCAGCACTAAGCCAATCAGTAAGTTCTCAGTATGTAACATGGCGGTACTAAGCCAACAAGTGAATTCTCAGTATGTAACATGCAGTAGATATTGAACTGGGAGAGGGAATTCAGCTGCTTGAAGTCACTGCAGAAATGTATGCTGCCATCTTGTGTTGGTGCTGTCAAAGTGAGGCAACTCTGCACATTGTGGGGACCCTTCAACTTTCCACATCACCATTACGTTTTTTTTATTTCATTAGTAACTCACTCATGTTTAGCTTCGGGAATTCTATATAGCTTATACCACCATAGTTTCCCTATCATGTCAGGTTTTACCACCATTGGGATATTCTTAAAATGAAGTTGACACACTCTTCCTGTTTTCAGGGTCCCTGCCATGCGTCCAGAAATGTATTTTTCCATTAAGTAAAAATACAATCCATCAGTCTCCAAGCTTACATTACCTGACTCTTCCATGACATAAATGACTGCTTGAACTTGCTGAGCTTTATTAATGTGCTCCCTACTGGCAATAATATGGCTTGCAGTCTCTCCTGCTTTTGGGCCATACACTTCTCTATGCTGTGATGGGACACCTCGTCACCTCTTCTTTCTTTTGCTGCCCACTTAAGGTAAATCATGCAGCAGTTTAAAGAGAAGGAACGGCCGATGGAAAACTGTTGATACTTCTGTATCACAAACAGAATAAATGGCAGAAGCTGTCTTAGGTTTTCCCCTGATGATCAGTAACATACAGAATATGGCCTTTAGTGTATTACTGAATTGTTTCATTGAAGTACCTGCCTCTGGGTGAGACACAAAGGTTCTTAGATGTTTAACTTGTAGCATTTTACGCTGCTGCTGTCACCCGGTATGAAAATGGGAATTTTTAATCCATCAGGATTTCCTTAAATATCTTAATTTGACTTCCAAGAATTACAACTTGTCTAGTAATTGACCTTTGCTTAGCCACCTATAGAGAAATGACTCCTGGATATCTGCTGACATAATCTAGTCTAATATTGTCAGATATCCCATACTTGACTTAAGAAAAGGCTCTGTTAGATCCACACTTATCATTTCAAATGGAGTTTCTATTAAAATAGACATGCTTAGGTAGAAAAAAAGGCAATATTAGAAAAATTAGGCAGTAGGTATTGGTAGTAGTGGGGACATACAAGGTTTTTATGGAGAAACCCAGTGGTATTCTGGGCATGATGCATGTCACTACTCTGCTACCACACAGATCTCTAGTAGCTTTTTGTTTTGTGTTTGTGAACCCAAGATATCTACCCAAACAGGCCATGTCCTAGTTTCAATATGGAATGTCTACGAGTGGTGTATTTAGACATATTTGACAGTCTTTTCCTTGCTTTGTTTACTTTATTATTTAGTTTATAAATGAAATTATTTTTTGTGCCTCAGAATAATGCAAACTGGATGCACTGCCTGGCTTTCCAATTGCATCATTGATTATTTGCATATTCTTTTGTGTTGTCATAAGTGTTGGGTTTTCCCAATGAGTTAATCTGGAGTTAGGCTGCTTTAATCTGGAGTTAGGCTGCTTTAATCTGGAATTAGGATGCTTTAATATGGAGTTAGGATGAGTTAATCTGGAGTTAGGCTGCTTTAATCTGGAGTTAGGATGCTTTAATATGGAGTTAGGCTGCTTTAATCTGGAGTTAGGATGCTTTAATCTGGAGTTAGGCTGCTTTAATCTGGAGTTAGGATGAGTTAATCTGGAGTTAGGCTGCTTTAATATGGAGTTAGGATGCTTTAATATGGAGTTAGGCTGCTTTTGGAGTTAGGCTGCTTTAATCTGGAGTTAGGCTGCTTTAATGAATGTTCCCCGTCCTCATTCATCTCCTTATCATGATTGGGTACAGCTTCTTCCCACAGAAATGTTCCTCCACCATTTCTTGGCTGTTTAACTTCCTGTTTTTGGGGGGATCACAATGAAAGACAGCGAGAAAGGAAACATCTCTTTTCATTTTCCCATGCTTTATTTCATGTTTGTTAATCTAACTTTGGGATTCCCCTGTAAGGTGCATCCTTAAAGCAAGAAAAACATTTTAGTATAATTCTGTTAAGCACCATCTGGGTTACAACCTCTATATAGTGCATAAGCAATGTGTACTCAGCATTAAACATGACTTTGGCAGTAGGTGATCGTTCCTGCTTACACACATGCATATTAAACTTAACTTCTTTCTGTAGTCAAGTAGATCCTTGCTAACAAACTCATTAAAGAAAAGAGTCAACATACAACAGAAGTCCAGGAAAATTTCTACAGTGACTCCATTTAAATATATTTTTATATGTCTCATTTCACACCAAACCCACCTCTTTCTTCTGGCTTCCTGTGCTACTATCTGCTCTCCCCCGATACCTCTTAAGCTCCTTTCTGCACAGTCCTAAACATTTCCCTTTAGCAGCTGGATCCCGCAACATCTCACAGAGCTGACCTTATGGTAAGATTCACAGAGCCGAGGAGAGAGGACAGGGTGTCAGGAGTCATTCTGTTCTGGCCTTTTAGGTTCCCTAATGGACACTAATGTGCAGTGATGTCATTGTACTCCATGTGCACATCTGCCCATCCAGCATATGCTTTCATGATACTCCTCCCATAACACTCGGAGGATCCTAGTCACCACCACAAGTTTCACAGACAGCAGTCCCTCTCTAACCCTACTTTAAAAGAATGCTGGCCATCATCTGCTTCATCTTATTTATTTATTGGTAAAGCCTGACTTGGAACGAGACAATTTTCAGCATAGGCCTGGGGAAATACACTCCAGATGCACGCCTTTGTAACATGGGAGGCAACCAGAATGCCTGGTTGAAACCCGCATGAATTCAGGGAGGACATTCAGACTCTGCACAGAAGGCACCCCAGCTGAGAATTGAACCAGGGAACCTCTTGCTGTGAGGTGACAATGCTAACCACAGGACCACTGTGCTATCCAAATCTATCCTATCTTGTAGTTGATTTATCCTATCTTGTTGACACTTCCAGTGGCCTGAGTCCATGCATGACCATTTACAGATGTTCTGAACTTCTCCAGTGATACATGGTTCACATTGTCTTATAGGACATTACATTCTGCAGTTCCAACTAAACCAGATTTTCATTACATACATTAGTAAAAATATGTCTAATAACTATTTAAAATGCATTTCATAGGCTCCCTTCTCTATACAAATATCCCTTCTCAATCCATTCATAACATCTTAGTGTTAGACATCATTTTGTATTTCTTCAAATATGTGCATCTTGGAGCTCTTGTTCTACTGCAAGATTACCTGTCTCAAAGATGGTTTTATTTTTTTGATCATCTTTCACTTTTAAAGGAGCAGTCTCACCAGTTTTCTGACTGGGACTTCTGAAGAACTCAGCTACTCCACTGCAAAACATCTGTCCACAAAGGTTGTCAGGTCCTCCAGATCTGTAGAGTCAGTCTGATTCATACACTTTCAGACCACAATGTTTCTTTTGTTTTTTCTGAAAAGGTTCCACGACTAATACCTCTACTATCTGACTAGCCAGGTTGCTCTCTGTTTGAATCCATGTGTTAGCTCACTGGAGGCTGTCATACTGCTGAGTCTGGGCTGGCTTCTTTGTTGAAAATGTCCATTCTTCTAGTCTTGGAAACACTGTTTTATCACAAAGTTTATTTTTCTCCAACATGACCTTGTAGTTTGGCTTACATCTTATGGGAATCACTGGCAAAGTGAGAAATGTGGATGAGACATGCCATCTGATGTTCTCAGGTGTTGAACAGAGCTGCTTGCCACTTTTGTCCTTTCATATACTCACTCAAAAATTAACTGGAATGTTTTGACATTGCTGATTCTTCCCATTTTTCATAGGATGTTGATGGTTCATTATATTACAGAAGACTATGGAATACCTGATTTGGGTGGCAATACCCAAGGAACTCCTTCCAGTAAATGTTCCAGAAATTGAATAACCTTTTGGGCCAGAGTTTCAGCCTGCATTCACTGGTCCATTGCTGTTTCATGCCGGACTGCTAAATTCTCTTTTATGTTATGCATCAATGTCTTAAATTCTTCTTCTAGCTTGTAATAGCGTTAATGATGCTGTCTGAAGACATTACCACATGTGCTGAAATGTCTACATTCGATACTAGTATGAGGTTTGCACTCTGGAGTATTAGGTCAGGGCACACAATCAGCTCAGCTCAGATAAAAAAACACACTGCATGAAATGTACATCTTTGAAACAAAAAAAATGTCTGCATTATTTAAAAAAATACATTTAGGATAAATCTTAAATTCATAGGTTACTTTTACTCAATAGCATTTAGCAGAAAAGCACAACAGCATTTCTCAAGTATCTCAGTACGGCGATGGCTTCTGCTGTGGTCACTGTCAAAATTCAGTGTCTTCTGAGTCTCTTTTTATCAATATGTCACGTCTTATATACAGATTTGCATTTTGTAAAGATGGAACAGTTGTCACACACACACACACACACACACACACACACACACACACACACACACACACACACACACACACACACACACACACACACGTCTTCTCCTGTATAATTCTTTAAGATAACAAAGGTATGATAATAGTTTTGCTGATGTATGAATGTGTTCTCACATTTGACTTCAGTAAAGACACAAATGTTTTGCTTCACACACCTTCACTCACTTCTGTTGAGTTCCACTAGTGAAGTGTTACAAAAGTTTCATTCCTGTCATGTCCTCAGGGTCAGTTGCTCTGCATTCACTCATTCCATTAATCCTTTCTGAACCTGCAGTAAACAAACTTTTCAATGTAAAATGACAATAAAGCTGAACCACAAAATTTTTATTTCCTTAGTGCCTCACCAAAATGCTTCCAGGGAGGATAACACACAACACCAACCTACAGATTAAACACAAGAAGTGACATCACTATTAAAATCAATTAACTAATTATAACAGTAAAAAAAACATTTATTACAACTGGAATTCAACTCACTGGAGATCAAATTATTAAATTTCAGTATAAAAATAATTCCTTCTGCTGTAAATATTTTTTAACATGATCTACCCATCCACAACCCCTTTTTCTCATTTTTGCACATGGGGTCGGGGTGTTACTTCAACAGTGACAATCATCTAGAGCCAAGGTTGACACCATTGGGTGCCTAGCCATGTCATGGCTGTTGTTACAGACCACACAAACTCACATGCATACTCACACCTATGGCCAACTGAAAGTGTTGAAAGTGTCCAGTCCGCCTAACTTATGTCTTCAGAATGTGGGATGAAACCCAAGCGAACAAAGGAAGGAACAGCAGACTGCGCACAGAAGGCACTCCAGCCAAGAATCACACTGGAGAACCTCTTACTGTAAGGTGGCAATGGTATCCGCTATGCCAACTTTCCTAAATGAACTCTAGACCTGTTCTAAAACTCCAAAATCACACCTTGAAGCATGTACTTCACTGAAATTAATTACTAAAGGACTTTCCCTATTATTTCCTCTTATATTTCTAAGATGTTCCTTAATTTTTGGATCAAAAGCCAGCTGTTTTCCCTATGCTTGTCATTATATCTATCTATCTACCTATATGATAAATAGATCGATAGCCTGATTGATAGATAAACCTTTCAGTGCCTCATCTCCACTCCACACACACACACACACACACACACACACACACACACACACACACACACACACACACACACACACACACACACACACACACACACACACACACACACGCATGCTGTCTTTTGTATATGCACCTCTATAACAAGTAACTTATTGGCATATAACTCAAGAACAAGTATAAGGAAACTGACCAAGTAAATGGCTACTAAATGTGCCACAGACGTCATGCTCATCACTGAATTACTTCTGATGAGGTGCCAGTACAGAGCTCTGGATGACAGAGGACACTGACCACTGTGATAATTCCTGCAAAGAGGAAAAACTCCTATAGTGCCACAATAATTAAACTTTAGATAAGTGTGCAGCGGTGGGTCAGTGGATGCCAGATAAACACGGATCTATATTTAAAAGCTAAACTTTAAACTACACCCTTACATAAGTGCTGCACTGATGTCATTTTAAGAGGATGCTCTACATGACATCATCAAGTCACTGGTGCAATAATTTTGCATAAATGTTTTTTTTAATAATGGATGATGGTTAATAACTCAGTTCGGATTAACTCTAATAACAGAATGTGATGAATGTATTTTAAAATGTGAAATTTAGACACATCTTAGTCTGTTTTCATATATAGTATTATCCATTCTTGCGGTTCATTACTTGTGATGGCAACAGGATGAAAAGGAACTGCCCTGCATCAGACTACTTGCTGTTTCTGTATCCCAGTATCATACAGCACAATGGCATGACCATACTGTAAAAACAGATTTTTTTCATCAGTTGATCTATGACGGGACACTCCTTGATGGGCCATTGATTAGGTTCATTCTCTCCACTGAATCCAGTCTGTCAAGATTTCTCAAAAACGTCCAGGCTAGAGGACAGCTGTACTTTATACTAGCATAGGCCATGAAATCTTGTGCGCACCATAGCAGTGCATGCCATGAGATCACATGCTGATCACATAAGTATGCTGCAACCTGTACCCACCAGTACATTCCCAGCTAACAGCAAGCACATTTTATGCAAACCAAGAAATAATAATAATAAAGTAGACTGTGCTGAGCTGATAACAAGAAATATACAAGTATATACTTGCCTGACATACAAGATGAAGGGCTGTCTGAGGTGGAATAATATCTGAAGAGCTCCATCATAGATTAAATGATAAATTGAGAATATATCTGCTGTACTCAACAGGGGACATTATTTGAGTCAGCAGATGAATAAATCCTAAGCAGTATCCAAGGATCAAGGTTCTTAAGGATGAGTACTAAAGACATAATGTAGGGAGCCTGAATTGTATAAATAAAGATGAGCCAGTAATGCTTGTTGAAGATGTGAACCAGAGGGCAACTAGCCATGGCACAGATGTCTGCAATGGAGATATTCTTGAAGTAAACACAGGAAACAACTACACCTGGAGATGAGTGGCATTTAAGCCCAGCAATTTCCAGTGGATGGGGAGCCACCTGATGGCAGCAGACAATGAAGTCACCAATCCAGTTGGAAATGGTTTGCTTATCAACTTCCAGCCCTTCCTTCCTCAAAACAAAAGAGATAAACAATTGTTTGGTCTTCCTAAACTCCTGTACCTGCTCTGGGCAAAAGTTGATAACCTGCTCTAATGAAACATATAACAGAGTGAGAAGGTCTCTCTCCAGTTTCTGCCCTTGCAAAGCAAACCGTGCAGTCCATGGGCACAACCAGGGGCAGTTCTTTCAGGAGAAAATGAGGGGGCCATCGTAAAAGATGCCTAATCTTGTAAAGGAATGGACATAGGTCTGCAGACATGTGGGCTTAGAGCTATGGGATATTAGAAGCAGAGGGAATGGCCAGTACTGGATGACAGTTTTGGCTTTCTTAAAGTCATAATGAGAGAATTAGCTTTTACATGCACCTTAAATGTTTAATAAATGACCCTCAACTCAAACATGTGCCTAGGGCAGTAGCTTGTTTATAACCATAAAAATGTGTAGAGTAACTGGCCCAGGAAAGTGTGCCCAATATCACATTTTGCTTTGTTGGTTCTAAAAGCTTTGCTTTGTTTCATAATCTTGACAATGTAGCTGCACAATAATGTGTGTGAAACCAGACACCTCATTGGCCAGTTCAGCAACTCTATGAGGCCTTTTATGAATTGCGATATTTGCTGCATGGGATGCCTCTCCATTTATATACAGCAGGGAAATCTGTGCTCCCTCTATATAAAGACTGCTTAATTAAAGTGTTGAAGGACCCAAGGCAGAGCTGGCACCATGATGCGGGGGGGGGGGGCTTGATTCCTATCTGTGCCTCACATGACCCAGGTTTGACCAGTGCCATGTCTAGTGGAGGAGGCAGCTGGGAGGAATGGGAGTGATGTGGCCTAGTCAGCTTGACTATACTGAGAGGACAGAGGAAGCCTAGCTTGCATGGAACACTGCTACCTGATGGAGGCCTGAGGTGAGGTAGCAATAAGAGAATAATTATAAAGACAAAAGGCTCATTTGACTATACTGAGAGGACAGAGGAAGCCTAGCTTGCATGGAACACTGCTACCTGATGGAGGCCTGAGGTGAGGTAGCAATAAGAGAATAATTATAAAGACAAAAAGGCTCATTTGACTATACTGAGAGGACAGAGGAAGCCTAGCTTGCATGGAACACTGCTACCTGATGGAGGCCTGAGGTGAGGTAGCAATAAGAGAATAATTATAAAGACAAAAAGGCTCATTTGGTCTGTCAACGAGTGCTGGGCACTGCAGTATGGAACTGTAAAATGTTTGGAAATACACATACACACCACAGCATTCCACATTGCAGGCTTCTGCTTTGCAAGGAGAACTCTGTCTCCCCTGGCAACTAGCCTTGTACTTACCCATGAACCTGTATCAACCATGGAATTGATAATGCCAGTCTAATACCATATGAGATTAAGTTAATTCTAGCATCAAATGGGAAACTGGCTAGACTTAAATGCTACAGAAGGGCAGCTTGCTTAGTACTTATCTCTGAACCTATGAGTCTTTGATATGTTGGGATAAGGTTCAAAATACCCCACCCATCTGGTTGATGTGCCAGTGCTAGTCAGATGTTGCCCCAGTGATAGCAGTTCAGATATGATAAGGGAAAGAAATCAGCTATCAATTGGTGGGGAGAGTGGAACTTGGTGAGGCAAGAAAAAAACAAGTTTAAAGAAAAACATTTTCTCAGACACATTTGGGCATTCTGGATTTAATTTTATTTCTTATGTAGTCCATTTTATACTATGAAGTATATACTTTTATACTATGAAGCAAACAGGATGATATGAGAGACAAGGTATATGATATGAGAGACAAGGTATATAGTTATAGAAGGATAGCCTACAACTGTGCGTGTGTGTGTGTATGTGTGTGTGTGTGTGTGTGTGTGTGTGTGTGTGTGTGTGTACTTGTGTGTATACATGTATACACACAATTACATTTGCATGTATTTGTCTTTGGACTGTAAAAAGGGTCCAAGTACTTTTAAAAGGTAGTGTTATACAGAACTGGATTCCTTTCCTGCTGCACATACATTTCAGAAGCTAGACACACACCTGTATGTATATCACATGTACAGGGAGTTAACGCTTTGGTACAAAATTGATATCCAGAGCAATCTGTTTCATATACAATGCAGATTTCTTCTCCATGATTTCAAAGTGAATTTTAACTTCAGCATTACAACATAGGAAGCCCTATCCCTCAGAGCTTTTAAAAGCACACCATGGAACAATTAGGGATGTTAACTGATCTGAAAAATGAGATCAAACTATGGTGTGAGTCATCCACAGGGAAATCCTTATTCTGTTTCTGAAGTATTCCCTGGAAATCACTAAGCAGCTCCAAATGTTCCTCTCTTGTCTGTTCTCTGAAGGCATAAAGCAGTGTCTCTTAAAGGAGCCTAGAAACTATCTCATGGGGACCTAATTGTTATATACAAATGCATTCATATTCAGTACATTTTCTTATTTTAGTTTCTCCTTTGCATTGTAAATGCATTAATTCATCTGGAAATGGAATAACAGCAGCCATGATACTTGTTCAGGCTGCGTTGTCTACACAAAGCATTTTAGCTGTCTTTGTTAGATATTACAATCATTTCCAAAGTAACAAAATGTGAAGTCACAAAAAAAATTATAGATCTAAGGAGAAAATATATGATGCTGATCTAGTTAATTCAATAGCAAAATACAATCTGTTGTGTAAAAATAAAGACAAACTTCCTCGAGACTTTATATGTTAGGCCTTTTCACTGGTAGTGAGGCAGAAGTATAACAAGGTTGCAGAAATATTTTTTGGTTATCTAACAGTCAATCAGAGGTCATCAGATGTACCATTCTTTGAATGTCTTCCACCCCACAGAGGGATACTGCTCAGTACATAGAGATTTGATGTTATTCATGCAACACACAGCTGGAAATATACTGCAATATATACCTACTGATTTCAATTATGAAGAATCGCTGGAATCTGAAGTTCCCTTTCCAGGGACAGCTGTGGAAAATGAAGAAAATAAGTGACTTACTCAGTGGAGGATCAAAACTGCTGCATCATGGGTAGAAGATAAGGGAATGGCTGCACAGAGCTCACTGGGCTGGGCAGGTCTGTTTCTTTAAGCTGCTTTCTGATTGTGATTGTGACATACAGGAGCTAGAAACTTTAACTTCCTCACTACTGTTGTCCACAACTAATGCAATGAAGCCCACAATAATGTGCTCATTTATTATTCCACCAGTGGTATAAGTTAATACAGAAAGTAAAATTAGTCTGGAATATGTATGGTAAATATGCACAACTGCTTTGGGTAAAAGCCAGGCCCCACAGTATCCAAGTGAGGTTTACACGGTACAGCAACATTTCAGAGCTGCAATTACTGATTCCCTAAATTTTAACTCACCTTTAACTAAGCCCAGTGCCTTCCAATACAATCTGATTAACAGTAAGGACAACAATAACATTATTTTGCACATAAGCAAATACACACACACACACACACACACACACACACACACACACACACACACACACACACACACACACACACATCTGCACACAGTATTTTCAAGAATGGATCAAATGGTAACTCTTCAGCACAACCACCTTTCCTTTCCAAATTTACAGTATGCTGCCACCAGTTAGTCAAAACTAACAAAACAAAAACATACCATACTCTTTATTCTTAAAATAACCAATCTTAAAATATTTCAATGGTAGCAATTAGTTATGAGCAGTTATACTTCACTGGATGGACATCACACAGTTAAAGGTACAGTGATACAAGTGCATAAATCCTTAAGCTAATAAATAAACCATCAGAACAACCATTCAGCTATGAATAATAAATGAGCACATTAAAGTATTTCATTCACAAATATATGACCAAACAAATATAACCTGTAAAAGGAATGAAAAACAGACATTTAAACAGACAGATGATGATCAGAGACAAATGTCTAACATCTAAACTAGAAACTCTGCTTCAGTGAGGATGTTAAAGCATCTAGCTTCTCTATGTCACAATCACATGCATAAAAATAGCTTAAGGAGACGGATATGTTCAGCCCATTGAGCTCTATGCTGCCAGGTCCTGACCTTGGCTGTGGTCTGTGATGAGTAATGCAGCAGTGAACCTCGGCCTTCATCACATTCAAGAACAGCCAGCATAATGAGGTCTGAATGAACTTCAGAACTGATTATGCCAATGACTCTGAATATTCTATAATGATGACTGATATGTCTGAATATTCTATAATGATGACTGATATGTTTGGGGTGAAGCCTTTGGCTAACCAGTTGATAACAATACAGCAGGAAAATACATGGCTGACAACATTATGTAAAGAGCTGGGACTGGCAGTCTCAGTAGATCATCAGGGAGCATACTCATCTTTGGTGTAGATGGCTGTGAGTTTTATTCCCATACCAGGCAGCTGGATTAGTTTTCCAGTGCTGACACTGCAGTGTAGCATCAGGAATGTTGCACTCCTGAGTGTGCTATCCTTTGGATGAGATATTAAACCAAGGCCCGTCTGCTTGATTGATGGTAGTTCACATGGTTCTGAAAGATCCCACAGCACTTATCGTAAACAGAAGGGGAAGTTCTGTTACTCTGGCCAGATTTCTCCTAGTCAGTACGAATATCACCTCATGCCTCCCTTGAAAAAAGGTCATTAGCTTATAGAACGTGATCAAAAAAGTATGAATATTAATAAATAAATAAAATAATATCCTCTGCCAACCATCTTTATTCTTTAACTGCATTTGCACACCGTGTGAATGCTCAAGCTAACTAACCAGAATGACATTCACAGTTTGGTCATAAAAAGAGATGTACAATGAGCTTAACTGGTTAACAAATAAACAAAATAAAGACAACAACATGCTATTGAAAAATAAATATTATTGCAAAAAGTAGTAGATGGAGTGCTATCACTATGCTCCAAATCTGTAAAAAGCTAATTTTGGTAATCACTTTCTGATGTCAGAAAAGTGCTTAAAGTTTGTTAAGCACCCTTCAGCACTGTTAATTCCTAGATTTAAATTAGAGTATAACAGTGACCCCTATAAAACAGCACCCAGAGTATTTTCACTGCATTTTAATCTGTTATATTCATCTCAATCAAATAAACACAGACACATGCATGAACACACACACACACACACACACACACACACACACACACACACACACACACACACACACACACACACACACACACACACACACACACACACCCATGCAATGTGTCAGAGCAGACTGTTTCTTTTTTAAAGCTCTTCATTAATCAGAAGGAGGGACACCACTTCTACATGCAGTGCTTTTGCTATGTTTTTGTAAGGGAGTTGTCATAGTTGTTAAGGTGTTTATCTGCTAGACACAAGTTACAGGGTTTGATCTGCATCTTTGTGGAAATTGGGTAGGCTTAAAATGGCTTAAAAGAGCAGCTAGCCTAGTACTTACCTGTAACTGGATTTACATGAAGTAGATAAAGTCCCTTGTATTACAAATAATTATGACCAAGACTTTGTGATCGTAACTCATTTGTTATGTGTTCTCACCGTGGATGTTCATAGGTTCATAGGCTGTCACTAGGGTCCTTACAAACCTAGCCATGCACCCAAAGCCATTTGGGTCCCAAGTATCATATGGGAGACATGTTAATAGTCAGGTAGCTAAGGATTTGTAGGGGGTGATAGGATACTACTTTTCTTATTGATAGCCTTTGTCCATAAGGGACATGGGGGTCAGAACAGGGGTAAATGTAGGATTTCACATCCAACTGCAAAGGTTTCATTTGAATAGGTTCATGGATTATGTCACTGGATGGAACACAAACCCATAATCCCTGGCTTTGGAGACCAATGTCTTATTCATTAGGCCACTTGGGCCAATGTCAATATTTACCTCCCAAGCTTTTTTTTTTCTAAACTCAAGGTGAAATTCTTGACATCCACACCTCAAGTCATATAATAATTTGGTTATAATTAGAAAACTAATTATAATCTTATATTGTAATGATTACATTTTGGAACAATAGCTAAATATATTCAAAATGCTATAAAGTTATAATGTCTCAGCTGAAAATGAGAAGGGTTATACAATCCTCAGATCAAAATTCCATGTCTAAATTGCCAACATTTCAAGCTAATGTACAGACCTAAAAGTAAAAAACACAAATAACCATATTTATAACCCAGCGAAATACCGAGAGAGTCAGTTTGTTTGGTTTGTTTTTTTTTTAACCTACAGCTTTCCCGTTCAGACTTAATAATGTTATCAGCCAGTTTGTCTAATGCATTCTATAAATACTGCTTGAGCAGTTACTAACAATAGTATCAACTGAAACTTAAATCATTTATGGATACTGTTACTCCTTCCAAAGGCATGGATAAACTGCCACTGCATTACATAAAATATTGGAAGACTCAACTGAAATAGTTAATAGTTCGGCTAATTAGTTGTAAAAAAATAACAGAAGATCAGTATGAATAGTAAACTGACATTTTTAAATTGACCATAATTATTTATAAATGTAATTGCTAAAAACAAAATAATTACAATGTCAGCCATTTCTTTTTATGTATGTATGTATGTATTGATTTATTTAATATTATTTTTATTTGTTTTTGTTAACCATGAGTTTGAACTGGACACACTTCTTTCTCATGGGTTGTCACACAACAGAAACTGTAATTTTGTATATGAAAGCACGTCAGTGAAACAAATCAGTTGACAGGACATAACTTATACAGTCATCATGCAGTAATACATTTCTATTCAGACCTTAAGTAAAAGTAGTTTATATTAATGGGATAAATTAATCACTGTCTCTGTGAAATGTCGAGCAGTCTGCAAACAACCTAAATTAATAACATTCTGTAGATAGAATTTGACTGCCACACATTTGATAACATGTAAAAAACACGTGTGCGCACGTGTGCGCGCGCACACACACACACACACACACACTCAAATAAATATATATATATATATATATATATATATATATATATATATATAATAAACTGTGATACCGCTGAATTTGGTGTCTGTGGATTATTCTATGGTCATATTTGATCTGAGACTATTTGTTTCACGCTAAGTTTGTTGCTATTTAGCTGTTTTTGGACTTACTGTGCCGTGGCTAACTTCTGTGGCTTATACGCATTGTTTGGGATTTATATGTACAAATGATATATAAAGACTTCACAAAAGTGTAAGTAAGGTTAAAAATTCAATGGGAAAGTAGTGATGTGATAGGGACTAGAGATGGCTGGAGAGGGCAGGAATTCAACACAGGATAATTCAGGAATGTAAAAGGAAGGGAAATATGGATGAAGGAAGTTAATGGATAAACTGCCATGGCCATAAGCCTTTCTGTGTTGGAGGGACGCCTTATAGCTTATCAGTGGGAGTGGTAACCACTAGGTAGACTATCTACCACAAGAGGAGTAGTTTCTGGCCCAAAAAATGTAGTTTATTGAATGTTTGGACAGTTTTTCCATCCCTTTCAACTTTCTGGTTTAAAAGCTTGCGTTTACATGGGTTTGCTCTTGTTTAATATCCGCTCAGTGACGCCAAGCTGAGGTAAACTATTACTGGTGCCAGAAAGTCTGCTCTTCAGTTTTTCCCTTAGATCTTGCTAGTTCTTTCTCTCTTGCACTTCAAATAGCCTAAATGCTTTGCACTTCAACAGGTTTTTGTAGCAATTATTATAGCACACCTAAGAGCCATCAACACTAGTTGTTCTTCACGGAAATAGCTTCAGTACTTAGTAGTTATGACCACCCTTCCTGGCATGATTAAAGGGCAGTTCTCTGTGCTTTATCCTATTAACCTGGTGCACCTGGGGATTCTGAGGCAATGTAGCAACTGCTTCATGTACACAGACAACCCTCTCCTCTTACCTCCCAACACTCAGACTTGTGAAAGATGCACCAATATCACCAAACTGGAAGCTATGCACTCTCCAGCCAGGACTGGACTAGCTGGTCAAGAGGAGAAGGTCAACACCTGCACCACACCACATGGAACATATAGCCCTCCAGAACACCTACTATCACAGCTCTCACATAAAAACACAAACCACACATCCACTTTCATGGAAGCACTCAATAGAAATGTATCCAAACAGCAGAGACCTCCAAGACAGAAATGCACTCGACCACCACAACACAGCACAAACCACAGGACACATACCTCAACTCCACAGTGTGTCCCTCAACCTAAGCCACTAAGGCTAAACATCTTGCTCAATACACTAATCACAGGTGACTCAATAGTAAGGCACACAGATGTGCCACTCACTAGGCTGAATAAGGAGAAGGTAACAGTCAGCTGTCTATCAGGTGCCAGAATCTGACACGTAACACACGAACTCAGGTCACTCCACAACAAGTACAAGTATGACTCTATTATTGTCCATGTGGGTGTAAATGACCTGAGACCCACCTCCCTGGACAACATGAAAAGAGACATGGTGGAGCTCTTGGATTATGTGGCCAGGCAGGTATGACACTAGCCCTGAGCAGTATCCTACCATCACCCAGAATGATACCGCAGTACAAACAAAAAATTATTGAGTTCAACAACTGGCTAAGTTTCTGGTGTCATTCTAAGGGGATCCATAATCTGTATGCTTGGGATGATATGATTGACAGACCTTGATGCTTTGCCAGAGAGGGCCTGCATCTATCACCCCTGGGTTATTGGGTACTGGCTAAAGCTCTTGCCTCCCCTTTAGTGCCTTTTTAGGCAGTGTTCCAAAGACCAAATTACCACCATAACAGCTATAAATAAATGCAATCTGAGGGTCATGCTGCTCAACACTAGAAGTCTAAATCTCAAGATGCACTCACTCAAAGCACTCCTCAAAATGGAGAACATCGACATTTGTGCTTTAAGGGAGACCTGGTTTAAAGTGGCAGAAAGCACCCCTGCACTACCAGGCTATAACTCATTCCACACCTTTCTGCCTGGAAACATGGACCAAAGCTCCAAATGCAGTGGTGCCTCCATATTTATAAAGGATATGCACACCTCCAGACAAGCAGCCCAGCATAATGCATCTGAGATACTTCAGGTACAACTAACATTGGGTAAGACTGCAATCCAGGTCATAGCCTGCTATAGGTCCACAACCATGTCCCTAGACTCTCACTCCATGTTTCTACTCACCCTGGAATCTGTCAAGGTCCAACCCAACACTCTCATACTAGGAGACTTCAACTACCCCTCCATCAACTGGGAAAACTACTCAACACCAATGCCCTGGGCCAACGCTTCCTGGAATTCATCATTTCCAATGCCCTGGACCAGCTCATTCTTACACCCACTAGAGGAAGCAACATCCTTGACCTGGTTATTACTAACATGGGCAAACGTTGCTCTACACCAATAGTCACTTCCTCTCTGGTTAGATCTGACCACAAACTAATCACCATGGAAATCCACATCTCACCCCCACCCTTGCAAAGGTATCCACCATGAAAAACTTCTCCAAAGCTGACTTTGGACTCCTAAAAACAGAGGTAGCTAACTTCAATGGCACCCATGCCAATGGAAAATAGATGCATGACTGCCGAATCATGCACCAATGCACTGTATGAACACGTACATAAATGCATGGAACTAGATATACCCAACAGAATCAAGATGCTCTCCTCCAAAAAAACCAAGCCAGTCTGGTGGTCCCCTGCTTTTAATAAACTCTACAACCGAAGGAGGAAACTGTTGCAGAAAAAGGTGAAGTCCCAAGACTGGAAAAATTCCCTTATTAGCCTCAACAAAAAGTTGAGATCCCTCATCAAAACCTCCAAAGCCGGCTATGAAGGCAGAATTGCAGCAGACACTAAAAACAACCACAAAGCCTTTAGTTATATCAAGAATCTCCATGGCAATACCCAGATTTGCTCTGAGTTACTGCACAATGGTACCTCCTATACTGAGCCAACAGATATTGCCAACATACTGGCTGACAGATTCAGTGCCAACTTTACCCACCCCCCCGCCCTACAAGACCAGTCTCAATACCGGAGGAATGCCAGGCACCCCGCATTACTGCAGCACAGGTTAAAGCTGCATTGTTTAAGGCCAAGAATACAGCTTGCAAGGGACCTGACAATATCCCTGGCTGTGTTCTGCATGAATTACAAAGTGAACTGGCACCACATCTGTGTGCTCTGTTCACTCACAGCCTCACCTCAGGCTTTGTCCCTACCGAATGCACACTGCTACAGTCATCTATTTCCATAAAGGAGGAGCAACTGCAGAGCCTAGAAATTATTACTCCATTAGCCTGACAAGTCTGATATGTAAGGCTATGGCACGCATCATCATGGACCTAATTGACAAGGCTATATTGAATCTCCAAACTCTAGATCCCATGCAATTTTGTTTTGTGAAAGGTAGATCATACCTGCTCAACCTGGTTGACTTCTTTGAGTCAGTCACCAGAGCGGTAGATGAAGGTAAGGCAGTTCGTTCAGCATACCTTGATTTGGCCAAGGTCTTTGATAGCATTCCTCACTCAGGAATTATTAATAAACTCGCCAAACTAGGCATCAACCCCTATATCATTAGGTGGGTTACAAATTGGCTCACCAATAGAACATACAGTGTGAAAGTAGCAGACTCCAAGTCAGACTGCCTACCAGTCACAAGTGGAGTCCTACAGAGATCGGTCCTGGGTCCTCTCCTGTTTGGCATCTACTTCTCAGAAGCCCAGGCCAACACCGAGGGACACTGGCTGACCAAATTCGCAGATGACTGCAAGCTGGGAGCCATTATTAACTCCCCAAGTGATGCAGACATCCTACAGAAAGGCCTCACTGAGTCCAACGTCTGGTGTCAAAACTATGGCCTTAAGCTTAATGCCAAAAAATGCGTCGTCATCCCCTTTGGGAAAAACTCAGTTCCCACTAATTACTACATTGATGGGAGCCCACTGAACACTGAAGGTGTTATAAGAGATCTGAGGGCACAGGTTGACAGTAACCTCTCCTTCGACCACCACATTGTCACTGTGGTCAGAAAGTCCTTCTATATGGCACATCTCATTACCAAGAGTTTTGCATCCAAGAAGAAAGAGGTTATCATTTCTTTCTACCCTTCCCTCATTAGACCAATCATAGAATATAATGCCCCATTTGTCATGTACCATACTAGACCCCTGCAACAGCTGGAGAGGCCACACAAGTACCTCACAAAGAGGATCCTAGGTCTTAAACACATGTACATGGACAGACTCAAAAAACTCCAGCTATTCTCTGTCTCATATCACCTACTTAGTGGCGATCTCTGCTTGACTTACAAAGCCGTGTCTGACCAAGCTCTTTTAGAAATGCTACATCTAAAGAAATCCCAATCCCTCCACAAACCTTCCAGAGACCTCAACCTCATTACCACAATCAAAAGAACATGCTGGAGGGACAGGTTCATAACCCAGAGACTGCCCATGCTCTGGAATAGATTTCCCATACATGTCAAGCAGAGCACCTCACTGGCCCTTTTCAAGAGAAATCTTGATGAGTGGATGGGAAATAGCAAGTTCACCCCGAGGATCACTCCAGTGGCTGTGCTTGATAGAGGTACTGGAAACTAATGATGGGCAGCACAATGCCAGGGCACTTCTATGGGCTAGAGGAAACACAGCAACATGACTTCCTGAATATTTGGAAAGGAGGTTAATATACTATTTTTAGTAAATAGAAATAAAAACATTATTTCATATGGATTGCATAAGAAACGGATTTACTGTATAAACTGTATATATAAAAAGTGGGATTAAATTATTGTGAAGGTATTATGGAGATTTACGCAGAAGTATGTTGTTGGGGTTATATACTAAAAATCTGGATGTACTCTGTGAAATTTTGTAAATGTTTTAATTGTTACATAACTTACATTAATAATATTCATTCATTGTTCTCTGATTATCTATAAAATTCAAACTTCACAGAGCAGAAACAGGCTGAAAGAAACCGCCACAGCATAAAACCAAAGGGTAATTTTATTTCGATAAGCCTGGATTCTTTTGTGGAGTTGGGTTCTCTTATTATCTGCTTAACTCAATTCCGGATCACAGCAGAGCCAGTCCTTATCATGGTACTCAGTGGCTCAAGGCAGAAGAACTAATCCCAGGTGAGGCTACATACAGTATGTAGTAGATATTTTGGATATCTTGTGCTAAAATAAATAAATAGTTTTAATCAAACCCTCTACTCATTCTTTGTAAGTGCTGTGATACTAGTGACATCTACTTGAGCAATCATCAGCTCCAGCAGATAGGACCTTAGTTTAAAGTCTCACCAGAAGGCCCGATAATTCAAGAATGCAACAATTCCTGCTGTACTACAGGGCAGCAATAGAAGGCAACTCCAAACATAACAGGTTATATCGGGGGCAAATTCATGTAAGAAAAGTAAATCCCAGTTTGAATATTCATGACTGCTCTTATAACTTCATTAGGTCTGCACATGACAAAGTATTTAAAGTGACAGTTTTAAACAAACTGGAGAACATTCTTTAACAAATATTATCAGGAGAAGCTATAAATATTTTAGCTGTGTGAAACTTTCTTAGGAAGCAAGGCATGTCAGATCAATATACCAGGTATCATATTCAAGGCGGCATAAAAACAGGAGATAGGCTCCACCAGTGAATGTAGTGCAGAAGGAAAATTCATCACAAAGATTTTGCATAAATTTTAGTTTTAATGGTGGTTCTCAAGCAAGACCTTTACTGCAGATTTCCTATTCTTGTATTTCTTTAAGGTTGCCTGAATAATAAAATTCAACTATCAGATAATCTAGTGGTCCTAAGAATACACTGATCTCCTGGAAATAAATCATAAAAGTCATAGGTTATGCAATGAACTACTCTTCCTCAAGCCACCCAATGGCTTGCACTCATTCTAAGTGAAATTAAAAGAACAGCAGTAGATTACTTAACCCTGCTGTCTCTGTCCATGGCTGCTTGTTAACCAAAGAATGAGCAGGCTGAGCACATGGCCTGATGACAGGATTGCCTATCTCAGAAGTTCAGAGCACCTCATTCCTGTGTTAACAATATGGGTTTGTCCTCAAAATCTGCATACTCACCTCTTGATAATGGATCTGCAAAGAATTATAGTTGATGGGCCAGAAACAAAAAGGTGCATATGCAGTAAAAGGTCCAAAAGAGTGCCTGTCTGGGGAATGGCTTTCAAACATCAAATAGCTAAATGTATGTGATTTAGCCATTGGATAACATAACTCTGTAAGAATCCAATATTTCTTTTGTTAGGAAAAAAAACATCCAAACCAAATGAGAAACTGGCTAGTAAGTCTTATGCAGATCAAGAGAACACACTTAACATTCTCTATTAAAACATCAATTTCAGTAAAAAAATAATAACAATGTCAGTAATCATTTATGATTTTTAAACACAAGCAGCCAGCCTATATTTATTTATTTGCTTTTGTTTACTGGGAAAGTCTAAGTGGGGGGGAAACCCATTTTCGGTGGAGACCCAGGGAGAAAAGCTTTGTAGAAATACAAGGGAACATTAGAACTACTAATACAATTAAAGTGTTCAAACCAATAATTCAGAAGAAACGAATAATTAAATATGATGCAACAACATAGTTGATTTCCAGGTATAACAGGGTCAAGAATTCAAAGAGAGCAAAATAACTTTACTGACAAACATTGCAGCACCGAAACAATAACAGAGGCAAATGCTATCCTACATGCCCTGTTTATAGGGTAAAGCCATTCCTGTTTCTATTAACAAATTTGTTAATTTGCCAGTTACAGTTTGTTTTATATATAAACATCATTTTGACTGTTGAATTAATACAAAACTCACCACTATGGCTTAGCAGAGAAAACAAAAGTGTACTTATGTCATTATTCATTAAATTCTAACGTTATCGCAATATAATGTGTTCCAATTTCAGCTCCATAAGGACATAATGTTTTCATCTTGCAAATGGCATGTTGCTGTCTTAATATTTTTTTCAGAGCTCTTTACAGCTGCTTTACTCTAATATTAAACATGCACTTTACCTGAGGTCAGTCTGTGAAATACACATGGCATCCCTTCAGGTTTGAAGTATTAGCTTATGAATACATTTTAGACTGATGTAGCATCTGAAGTCCCAATACTTTCCCGAAGGTATATCCCAAACTACCTGTCTGTGAATATGACAAGTTTATGTACGGCAAAGTCATCAGCCTTGCATGCAACAGCCATCTGGAACCACTGAGGCTCTGCTGAAACATCAATCAGCCTTTCCTCTAAAGTGCAGACTTTTCAAGCCACTAGCTGCCCTTAAAGAAGCCATACAATGACTTAACTGGATCTCTTAAGTACTGAACAACAAAGAGTATTCTTTCTTCCTTCCCTGGATACAGTGCTGGAGATGTTTACCTGGTATCTTTACCTCTTTTCAACTGTCCATGGTGCTGGGAGGTCCTCCAAGTAGGAGATTTATGTTTAAACTTTCAGTACAAACAGCATTTTTTTCTACTGTGGCTCTATGGCTGATTTAAATGAGCTGTTAACCACCAGCTCGTTAACATTCATATGAACAGCTGCCGCTGAGTGTGCACTAGACTGTCATTCATGGACACTAACAGTTGGATATAGAAATAAAAATGTTAAACATTTTACATGAAAGAAAATAACAGGATGCACAATTTAAGCAGCCCCCCCACACACACACACACTCTCTCAACTCCTATTCTGCAGTACATTCTTATATTTTTAACAACATGCATCTCAACTATCCCTAACTTTGCAGAATCTTACAGACATGACCTTATATTTTTATCCTGTCTCTTGTAAAATGTTTTTGATTTTCTGGCAAATCACTTAGGATTACAGTCAGTCAATAATGTCAGATGTTAAGAGTTTCATACAGCTTATTGCTCAGAAAATGCATGTTGATGCAAAGCCTGTTATTCTATTAGCTTCTTAAGTGAATTAGATTAATATTTCAGAATTGTCCCTGATATTGGGCTTGTGTCCTGCCATTATGTTTGGGTTTGTCAAGAGTTCTTGACGAAAGAAGCTGAGAGGTATGCTTCACAAATATATTTTGTGGAAAGACATAGCATAGTTGTTTCCATGTCTGCTCTGTTAAAACTTAACATTTAACATAGTTCCATGGCTACTATAAAGAATATGCTTATGTAACTTGTGATTGCGCTTAGATATTGTCTTCCATTTTAAAAACAGAACTGCAATTACTGCCCACACAGTCTGCTGATATTACTACACAAAATGCAAACACAATTTCTGGTGTCTTTAAATGTTTCATATTACAGTGCAACAGAAGTGAGGACTACCCAGTATTTAACTAGCTCCCCTTTATGCTGGGAGGAGCCTACAGTGTCTATGAAGAGTGCATTGGAATACACCAGAATTAAATGTCCTATATTTTAGGTTTATATGTTATGTGTCTAAATTAAAATATTTGTTCACGGATAGAAATAATTGACCACATAGCATTTATTACTAGTAGTATTATAGTTTGTGTAATCCTTTTGAAGAAAAAATGGGACAGGCAAGATACATGATGACTAAGGGATGAATTAATGACATCATGGAGTACTGAGAAAAACTGAAGAATAGAAGAAAGCAGGTATGATTATGTCATGAAAGGCACAGGCAAAAATATGGAGAGTTAGAAAAGGATTAGAAAAATGTTTGCACAAGAAAGTTAACTAAACATGAAAGATCACTACTCTTGAGGACAAATGTATGTTGCACACTTGGAGTTTAATAAGGGATTTGAGAAAATATTGCACAGGAAGTTAGCATACAGATTATCTACCCCTGGAATGGGTTAAAAAAGATTGGTACAATATCATCCATAATAATGACTCAAACATTATTACAGTAAATGCACTTTACAGGGAAGAAGAACTGATTACAAATGTATTGTTGGGTCTGTTTTTTTTTTTTTTTTTTTATTATTGGGTTAAGTGGCATTACGGTCCCTATTAATACAACGAAAATGCAAAATATCAAACGGCTGAAAAGTCGAATATTCTGGACCTCAAAATCAGTTTTGTGGGGGGCTGCACCCTCCCGCTAATTATATATACCAACTCCAAGATTGCACTACAGTGAGGAAAGGGCAAATTTTCCAAAATTCACTGTACCGCAATCTCAGAAAAACAATTTCAAGGTCCGGAATATTTGACTTTTCAGGCGTTCGATATTTTGCATTTTCGCTGATTTAATAGGGACCCTGGCATTAAATATGAGCTAGATAAAATGTTTTCTTCTTTGCACATGCAATAAAGATTTGAAACTTGTCTGTTACATTAAGTGAAATGGAGAAGATAATGCAAGACTTGGCGAAGTTAGAGGAACGCTAAAAATGCAGTACCACTTGGACTGATGCAAGCACAAAGCAGTGTACAGTGGAAAAATTAAACAGAAAAAATCCACAACCTTCTTCTTCTTCTTCTTTCAGCTGCTCCCATTAGGGGTCACCACAGCAGATCAACTGTTTCTATTTCTTCCTGTCCTCTGCATCTTGCTCTGTCACACCAACCACCTGTATATCCTCTCTCACCACATCCATAAACCTTATCTTAGGCCTCCCTCTTTTTCTGTTACCTGGCAGCTTCATCCTTAGCATCTTTTTCCCAATATACTCTGCATACCCCCTCAGCACATGTCCATACCAACGTAATCTTGCCTCTCTGGCTTTGTCTCCAAACCTTCCAACCTGGGCTGACCCTCTTATATACTTATTCCTAATCCTGTCCATCCTCGTCACACCCAGTGCAAATCTTAACATCTTCAACTCAGCCACGTCAAGCTCTGAATCTTGCCTTTTTGTCAATGCCACTGTCTCCAACCCATATAACATAGCTGGTCTCACTACCCTCTTGTAGACCTTCCCTTTCACTCTTACTGGTACTCGTCTGTCACAAATCACTCCTGACTCTCTTCTCCACCCACTCCATCCTGCCTGTACTCTCTTCTTCATCTCTCATCCACACTCACCATTACTCTGAACTGTTGATCCCAAGTACTTAAACTCATCCACCTTCGCCACCTCTACTCCCTGTATCCTCACCATTCCTCTATCCTCCCTCTCATTTACACACATATATTCTGTCTTAGTCCTGCTGACCTTCATTCCTCTTCTCTCTAGAGCATATCTCCACCTCTCCAGGGTCTCCTACACCTGTTCCCTACTCTCACTACAGATCACAATGTCATCTGCAAACATCATAGTCCACGGGGACTCCTGTCTGATCTCTTCTGTCAACCTGTCCATCACCATTGCAAATAATAAAGGGCAGAGCTGATCCTTGATGTAATCCCACCTCCACCTTAAACGCATCCGTCACTCCCACCGCAGATCTCACCACTGTCACACTACCCTCGTACATATCCTGTACCACTCTTACATACTTCTCTGACACTCCCAACTTCCTCATACAATACCACAACTCCTCTCTAGGCACCCTGTCATATGCTTTCTCTAAATCCACAAAGACACAATGCAGCTTCTTCTGACCTTCTCTGTACTTCTCCATCAACACTCTCAGAGCAAACATCGCATCTGTAGTGCTCTTTCCTGGCATGAAACCATACTGCTGATCACTAATCATCACCTCCCTTCTTAACCTAGCTTCCACTACTCTTTCCCATAACTTCATGCTGTGACTAATCATTTGAATCCCTCTGTGGTTACTACAGCTCTGCACATCACCCTTATTCTTAAAAATCGGTACCAAAACACATTTTCTCCATTCCTCAGGCATCCTCTCACTTTCCAAGATTTCATTAAACAATCTAGTTAAAAACTCCACTGCCATTTCACCTAAACACCACCATGCTTCCATAGGTATGTCATCTGGACCAACAGCCTTTCCATTCTTCATACTCTTCATAGCTATCCTTACTTCCTCCTTGCTAATCCACTGCACTTTATGATTCACTATCCGCACATCATCCAACCTTCTCTCCCTCTCATTCTCTTCATTCATCAACCCCTCAAAGTACTCTTTCCATCTGCTCAACACACTTTCCTCGCTTGTGAGTACATTTCCCTCATTATCCTTTATCACCCTTACCTGCTGCACATCTTTACTATCTCAGTCCCTCTGTCTAGCCAGTCGGTACTGGTCCTTTTCTCCCTCCTTAGTGTCCAACCTTTTATACAACTCTTCATACGCCTTATCCTTAGCCTTCACCACCTCTCTCTTTGCCATGCACCTCATCTCCTTATACTCTTGTCTACTTTCTTCATCTCTCTGACAATCCCACTTCTTCTTCGCCAACCTCTTTCTCTGTATACTCTCCTGTACTTCTTCATTCCACCACCAGGTCTCCTTGTCCTCCTTCCTCTTTCCAGATGTCACACCAAGCACCTTTCTAGCCATCTCTCTTACTAGCTCTGCTGTAGTTACCCAACTATTTGGTAACTCTTCACTGCCACCCAGTGCCTGTCTTAACTCTTCCCTGAACATCACCTCACAATTACCCTTTTTCAATTTCCACCATTTGATCCTTGGTGCTGCCCTCCTCTTCTTGATCACCAATGTCATCCTACAAACCACCATGCTATGCTGTCTAACTACACTTTCCCCTGCCACCACTTTACAGTCTCCAATCTCCTTCAAACTGGCCCTTCTACATAACATATAATCTACCTGTGTACATTTTCCTCCACTCTTGTATGTCACCCTATGCTTCTCCCTTTTGTTAAAATACGTATTCATCACATCCATGTCCATCCTTTTCACAAAATCCACTACCATCTGACCTTCTGCATCCCTTTGCTTAACACCATACCTACCCATCACTTCCTCATCCCCTCTGTTCCCTTCACCAACATGTCCATTGAAATCTGCTCCAATTACCAGTCTCTCACCCTTGGGTACAGTCATCACCACTTCATCCAACTCACTCCAAATTTTTTTTTCTCTCTCATCCATCACACACCCAACTTGTGGAACATATGCACTAACAACATTCATCATTACACCATCAATTTCCAGCTTCAAAAACATTAGTGTATCCGACACTCTTTTCACCTCCAAAACACTCTTAGCATACTGTTCCTTTAGGATAATGCCTACGCCATTTCTCCTCCCATCCACACCATGATAAAACAATTTGAAACCGCCTCCGATACACCTAGCATTGCTCCCCTTCCATCTGGTCTCTTGCACACACAATATACTAACAATATATTTATAAAAATCCACAACCAAGGATGACAAAATACCAATGACAAAAATGAGGAAAATGCTGATAACTAACACAGGAACCAATGGTAACAGCTAATGCAAAAAACGCACTGAAGAGAGCTCGCTCGTGAGTGAAAGCTGCAGAAGCAACGACATGACTATCAGAAAACATGAAGATATCTTTAATCTGTACCTGCAGCGGAGACATCCCTTTTAGAGTACCCTGCAAAGGCAGAGACCCATCTTCTACAGTTTCAGTGGCACAACAGGTAGCACACTTGCCTTTGATGCAGAAGGCTGTGGGTGCTATTCCCATACCAAGTAGATGGATTGGTGACACTGCTGTGCAGCATGAGGGGGTGTTGTACTCCTGAGTGTGTCATCTTGCAGATGAGATGTTAAATTGATGTTCCGATATGCCTGAGTTGGTAGTTGTTCAGGTGAATATAAAAGATTGGATGGAAGCTATCAAAAAGAAAATGGTATGTTCCTGATGCACAAGCTAAATTTTGCCTAGTAGTATAAATACCACCTTGGCTCTCCCTTGTAAAAAAGCCACTAGCCTAGGTGGACTAACTCTGTCAAGAAATGACTATGCAAATACAATGAGTGTAGTCTGTCTAGACAGTGGCAGTAAAAAAGGAGTGCTTTAATGAAATGTCGCACTATGTTTATGCAAGGAATTTTATAAAACAGCATAATCTACACCCTGGGGAGCAATACAGTGGATGACAGATTACATGAAGATCTGCTTTTAGAAACAAAACCATGGATATAAAAAAAAATCTAAACATGCTGCAAAGTCAAGAAAATTAAAGTTATGTATTCACCACAATGATAGAATTGTGTTGTTTGTTTCCATCGTGCCTCAATATGTGGGTCTGAGATCCAACACTGGATCCTTTAGCCACTTCAAAGCTTTGGATCTGGTGGTCAGGTTCCTCTCCCTAACCATAATCCCTGTGTAAGAGAGCCAGCTACCTCAGCCTGAGTTTGCATGCCAATAAAAGGGAATTTAAAATTATAAAAATGTTGGCAGCCAAACGACTTCGCTGAGCTAAATGCTGCCATCATGTGAAAGCAGAATGATAGAGAAAGAAATGACCTTCAGAAGCTAATGCAGGGTCAGCCAGAGCCACCTTGGAATGACAACATGATAAAAAATGTGCCTATAAATAAGAATAAGGAGAGGGATAGTGGGAGGACAGAAATAGACAACACAAACCTATCATTATGATAAATAAATAACTTTTGTATCTGATGTTGTCTTTGCCTTCCATTCCTTAACATAAGGGACAGAGTCCCACCTATGTTCTCAATTGGGAGGCCTTATGGAAGGACATTTCGGAGCACAGCTGAACCAAAGGAGGCTCTAGCTCTGGACTGCAGATCTAATTTATAGCAGAGATGAAGGTATGTACCTTTGACCAGCTAGCAGCAGCAAATATGTCATCAACTGGAGCACTAGAGAAGAAGGCTATAGTAGAAGCTGCATTTCTGGTGGAATGAGCCTTTGGGGCCAAAGGAAGCAGCAATCCTCTTTTTTGATAAACAAAGGAAAAACACTGTGACAACCAGCGAGAGAGGGTGACTTTGGACACTGCTATTCCCAATTTAGTATTAGGGAAGGACACAAATAACTGATCAGATCTCCTGAAAGGTTTCATCTGATGTAAATAAAAATGTAACTGACAATGAACATCTAGCAAGTGCAAGGTATATTCATCCTTGTTCAAAAAGTTTGGAAAGACCAATTGAATATTTATGGACTGATTAATGGATGTTTCAGAAGTCACCATAGGAAGAAAAGAGGGACTGCTTTTCAGAAACACTCTGTCCTTGTGAAAAAGTAGGTATGGAGGTTCTGATGATAGGCATGTAGGTTAGAAATTCTCCTGGGACATGTGACAGTTCTTAGAAATAAAGTCTACTATGATAAAAACTTCAGGTCAACCCTAGCAGCAGGTTTGAATAGGGGCTCAGTCAAAGCCTGTAGCACAACAGTAATATCCCATGGAGGGACTGGATCTCTAAGCAGAGAACATAGTAGAAAGGTACCTCAGAGGAAAGTCTTGGATAATCTGAGAGATGCAATGGGCATATGATTTTCACCCATATGGAAAGAGGATATTGAAGCTAAGTGCACCTTGATTGTGGAATAGCTGGCACCACATTTGAAAAGATGCGCTAAGAAGTCTAAAATTCCTGGAAGAGGGTCTGAGAAAGGGTTAGTATTTGTTTTCAATTGCCCAGATAGAAAACCTTTTGGATTTGCTTTTATACATTTTCCTAGTAAAGGGTTTTGGGAAAAAGACAAAATGTGGTCAGCTGAAGATAAAAATCTGGACTATCAAACTATCATTGGAATTGGAGAAACCTTGCAGTCAGTTTGAAGGACTGAATGCTCGGGTGAGGTGACCCCCATTGGCTACGAAAGAATATCTGGGTCTGAGCCCAGGACGCATGGAGGGTGGACTAGATAAGGCCAGAGGAAGAGAAAAACAGACTTGTCAAGGCCAATAAGGGAATATGAGATGACTACGTCCTTCATCGCAGATGCTTTCTGAAGAAATTTTGGAATTTGAGGCATCGGAAGAAAGGTATAAAGGAGTCCTGGGGACCAAGGGTGCATTACAACATCCCTGGGTGACTTCTCTTCTTGGGGAACAAGAGTGAAGAACATTTTACATTTAGTGCTGTGGGGAAAGGTGAAAAAGTCACAACAAGGTTAGCCCCAGACGCTGAAAATCCACTCCATTGCTAATGGACTGAGGGACCACTCGTGAGAGGGCTCAACCTGTCTGCAAGAATATTGGATTTTTCTGGGATATATGTTGCTATTAGAAAGCAACAAAAAGATGTCACCCATTTCTGTACTGTCTTGGCCTCTCGACACAAGGGATAAAATCTGGTTCCTTCCTGTTTGTTGATGTGCCAACAACTGCCATGATGTCTGTCTGAACAGATATCACAGCTAAAGGGAGAGAGTCCTGAAAGGCCTGCAATGCTTTGAGGACTAGTCCCATCCCCATTATATTGATTTTGAAGACAGTGCTTTATTTGGGGCCATGCGCCTTGGACTGTCTTTCCCACATAATGTCTCCTCACCCAGCTGAGAAGCATTCATGGTCACTGTGGCTTGGAGGAAAGAAGAATGAAGGATGTCCCTATAGAATATATGTGAGTCTAGACACCACGGTATGTGTTCTCTGCAAATGTTTGTTAGAATCACTAGAAAAGGCATGGGTTATGTACTGATTGACCAATGAACCACCAGAGTCCATTGAAGGACCCGCATGTGGAATCAGGCTAGTGACACTAATGTGATGGAGGCTGCCATGGAGCCCAGAAGGCAAAGAATTAGTCTTGTTGTTGGCTTCTGGTGAGATAAGATTTCATGGGCTTGTTAGTGAAGGGTTGTAATTCTTGCTTGAGGAATTTCTGCTATCTGAAATCTTGTATCCAAAAGTACTCCGATGAACTCCAGAGACTGGACTGGCTGTAGCTTAGACTTTTCTAGATTCATTGAAATCCCAAGTCTATGCACAGTTGAAGCAAGCAGTCCCTGGCATGAACAAGTGGATTCCAGGCAGGGGAACTAATGAGTCAGTCATCCAAATATGGGAACAACTGGAAACTCTACAGTGTTAGAAGAGCTGCTGCTACTGCCATGCACCTGGTGAACACCCAGGGGAGCTGTGCTAAGACCAAAGGGTAGAACTCTGAATTGGTAACGACTGGCTCCCAGCCAGAAGAGAAGGTGCTTCCTTAAGTGTCTGTCATTTTATGTGGTACTATGCATGCTGAAGATCTATCAATCACATTCAGTTGTTCTTCCTCAGTAATGGGGAAATGGACTAAATCATCACCATCTGTAGATTTGTTTACTTCATAGGTTCATAGGTTCATAGGTAGGTATACCGAGTATAGCTGGAGTTTCTTTAGTCGAGCTGCATAGGGCATCTCTTTGAGGCCCATGATTCTCTTGGTGAGGTACTTCTGTGGTCTTTCCAGCTGCTGCAGGTGTCGAGTAAGGTACATACCAAATGGGGCATAGTACTCTATTATGGGCCTAATGAGTGATGAGTAGAGGGGCACAATGGCCTCTCTTGATCTAGTGGTGAACTCCTTCGTGATTAGGTGGGCTACATAGAAAGAATTTCTAACCACTTTGGAATGTGATTATCAAAGGAGAGGTTGCTATCTACCTGGGTCCCCAGGTCCCTAATTACATTTTCTATACCTAGTGGATTACCACCTATGTGGTCATTTGTGGGCACTTTGTTTTTTCCAAAGGGGATGACTATGCATTTTTTGGCATTCAGCTTGAGGCCATGGCTCTGACACCAGGTATCTGTCTCTGTAAGCCCCTTCTGGAGGATGTCTGAGTCAGCCAGAGAGTTGATTATGACCCCCAGTTTGCAGTCATCTGCGAACTTTGTAGCCATAGTCCTCCCATGCTTGCCTGTACCTCAGAGAAGTATATACCGAACAGGAGGGGTCCCAGGACCGAGCCCTGTGAGACGCCACTTGTAACTGGTTTAGAGTCGGACATGGCACCCGCAACTCTGACCATGTGTGCTCTATCTGTGAGCCAGTTGGCCGACCATCTCGTGACATAGTGGTTAATGTTCAAGATAGTAAGCTTGTCTATGATGCCAGAGTGGGGAATGGTGTTGAACGCCTTAGCGAGGTCCAGGTAGGCTGTGTGGACTACCTTCCCTTCATCTATGGCCTTGGTAACTGTTTCAAAGATGTCAACTAGGTTTAGAAGGCAGGATCTGCCTTTAACAAAGCCGAATTGGGTAGGGTCCAGTGTCTGGAGGTTCTCAATGTCTCTGTTTATGAGTTCCATGATGATTCACTCCATAGCTTTGCAGATCAGGCTAGCCAGGCTTATAGGGCGATAGTTCCCAGGTTCTGCTGTGGCACCATCTTTGTGGAGCGGGATGACTGTTACTGTATGCCATTCTCTGGGTACATAGCCTGTGGTAAGGCTGAGACTGAATAGTGAATTTAGGTGAGGGTTTAGTTCTTTTTGGAGCTCGTGTAAGACGCAGCCTGGGACACCATCCAGTCCCATTGATGCTGTGTTCGTAGCTTTGGAGAGGGCTGTTTTTACGTGCATGTCCATGATATCTGAGGCTCTGCATTCTTCTGGGATGGACACGGGCCCTTTTGGGGGTGAGTGGGGGTGAAGTTTGTACTGAACTTGCCAGCCAGGATGTTGGCAATGTCAATTGGTTCAGTGTATTTTTTGCCATTTTGCACTAGCTCAGAGCATATCTGAGAGTTGCCACCTAAATTTTTGACATAATTAAAGAAGGCTTTGTGGTTATCTTTAGAGTCTTTGGCAAATTTTCTTTCGAAACTGGCCTTGGATGATTTTATGAGGGATCGTAGTTTCTTGCTAATACTGATCAATGATACCTTCCCTTTATGGGATTTAGCTCCATCATGTAGTAGTTTCCTCCTTCTGTTGTATAGCTTATTTATGGCCGGGGACCACCAGACTGGTTTCCTCTTTTTGGAGGAGTGAGTCTTGGTTTTACTTGGGATGGCTCAATCCATGCATCCCTGTAGATGCTCATAAAATGCACTTGTAAAGGATTCTGTGGTTTGGGTAGCATTATCTTTTAGTAAGGGGGCTTTGAAACTTTCCACCTTGGTCTAGAGAAGTGTGAAGTTTGCTTTTGAAAAGTTTTTCACAGTGGTTTCCTTGACTGGGGGTGGGGTCGGGATGTGGATGTCCAGTGTGATTAGTTTATGATCTGATCTCACCAGCGAGGGGTTTACCTCCGGTGCGGAACACTGATCCCCACATGTTGGTAATGATTAGGTCCAGTATGTTGTCACCTCTAGTGGGTGCGGTGACCAGCTGTTCCAGGGCGTTAGAGTTTATAAACTCTAGGAAGTGTTGGGCAAAGGAGTTTGTAAAAGAGTAATTCTCCCAGTCAGTGTTTGGGTAGTTGAAATCTCCCAATATCATACTTCACAAACTTGTTCAAGTGTCTTAGGTCCAAATTTGGCCTTAGGTCACCATTTTAATTTGGCACTAAAAAGAATCTTGAGTAAGTTCCAGATCCTCTGTGGTTTGGACCAACCTGTTAGATGACTTGATTTCTTAGAATCCGCCTTTCTTCTGAAACACTTTCTTCTCTTTTTTAGGAAGGAACATAGGGAATTCTTTTGGGGCATGAAGGAAGGGTGTGAAAGGGAATAAAATAGCCCCTGTTATAATCTTTTGCACCCTTTTGTCTTAAGTGATGGATGTCTAGGTTTCTGGATGCAGGGATAAGTGCCCTACAACTGCCTCCAGAGTGTAATATTGGGGGAAGCATTCAAGAGTGCTTGAAAGGCTTCCCCAAGAAAGGACCCCTGAAACCTTAGTTTTATGGGTCACCTCTGCCTCTTGGGTGATGTCCATTATTAGAGTGTCTTCCCTCTGTCATAGGGAGCTCTTTCTCCAGAAGTGTTAGATGCAAAGCATTGGGATTTATGAAACTAAATTCTCTTTCATCCCATCTGGTTTCTGGAGAAGGTCCTTGGAGCGGTAAAGAATTCAGTCCCTACAGCAGACAGGATTTTAGCATCCCTCTTACTTCTTGAGATAGTCTCTCTAACATTGGGACCAAATAGAGTTGACCCATCATATGGGGCACTGATGAAGGACATGTTCCACAAAATCACATAGCTGCATCCAGGCATGCCTTCTTATTGAAATACCTGTGCCAACTGCTTTAGACGCGCCATCTGTGGCATTAGAGAAAAGGTGCACAGAGGCAATGGATAGCAACTGTAGGTGATTTCCTTTGTCAAATCCCTTTGGAAATGGGTGACGTACCAAGTAATTGAGCACTCTCAACAAAAAAGTAGATGAGGCATAGACATGCTTCCTAAATCTGTCCCATGCATGCTATTCCCTATTTGGTAGATGGACAGAGGAACTTTCTTCCATAAGCTCCTTCTTACTGGCTGCCACCACTACCATAGACCATACCACAGGACCCTTGCTCCAATGTGTACAGTCTTTGGGAGCAGCTAGAAACAGCAGCTTGAGCACTGGATTTAGGAATATGCTCAGTTATAACAGCAAAAACAGTCGAGTCAGTGATGAATCCAGTGGTATCAAGAAAATAAATAAGGAAACAACAAACACCATTGAAAAACACATAAAGCTCAGTAAACACACCGTTTATTCCATTCCGAGTAAAAATCATTCACCTACACAAGGCTTATTCAGGCACTCTATTTACACAGTGATAGTTTACTGATCTTTACGTGTTTTTCAGTGGAATATGCTTAGTTATGATGACTTCCTTTCATGCTTGAGAGGAGATCAGGTCTACCATCTCATTAGTCGGAGGGAACACCCAAGAAGTACATAGTCCAGCACTGAAGTCCTCAAGAAAAACTGATTCCTCCAAAGAGAGCACCTGGGAGGACCAACCCCCTTTCTGTCTGAGAAGTTTGAGAATCTCTCCAAATGAGATGTGCTCAAGGCGGTGATCTGGGAGAATCTTCTCCCTCATCAAAATCTATGTCAGGGGATTCCTCAGGGTAATCCAAGTGTTTCCTGTTACACTTGTGTTTCCTCTTCTCTGGGCTGTTCAGGAGAGGACTCAGAAGCTGATATCATCTCTCTTAGGAAAACTTGAGGCTCCTGGAAAGTGACTGTCCTGGAATGATATGGACAGTAGGCTGCAGACCCTGGGAAATCCTATGGATGAGGGTTAAATTCAGTTCTGAAAGTGTAGACCTCTCATTCAATTAAGAGAGTACTCTCTCAAAAGCTTCCAATGCTGATCTCAACACAGATCCAGGGAGCTTCACTGTCAGAGGCAAAACTCCCAAAGGTGGCTGTACACAAGAAGCCATTTTGTTGGGATCTGAGTCTGTCTCAAGAGCCAAACTATCAAGTGCCAATGCCCCTAGAAGAAGGAAAGGATCTGAAGACCTTGGATACAATCCTACCCTGTTGGACTCAAGACTGACAGTTTGATTCCAAGACTCTAACTGCTCTGACAGGGTAGTCAGAGAACTCATTGGAGTTGAAGAAGTATGGAGCCTCAGCTCTGAACCAGATCTGCTCTGTGCAAGAGTTCAGTCTAGGGCCTCTAATCCAAGAGTGAGGAGAAGAAATGGTTCTTTTGGATCTGACAGTGGTCACAGCAGGGAGTTCCTACAACTGCATCTGGGTCTGAAGGAATCTCTTTATCCTGTCCACATCAGGTTTGGTGAGGCTCTGAGAAGACCTAGCTGAACTCAGAGAAGAAGTTGAGGCAGGTAGCCTGGAGGTGCAAATGGATCTGTCTTGCCTAATTAAAGACCACAACCTAAGGGAGATAGGATCCAGAGAAAATCAAGGCAGTGTTACAGATCAAAAAGAACACTGGATCCAAAGGTCTAAAAATTGTAGTTGCCATTGAGGGTGTTGGATCTGGAGATCTCTTTTTACTAATTTTGATGTCTCTGTCTTTTTCTGTTTCTACCTCCTTTTACTTCTCCCTGGGTTTATCAGACTCATTTTCTGAAGACAAAGATGGAGAAGGGGAGGAAGAAGCAGATGCAAAATCCCTGATCCTGAAGAGGGTTTCTCTCCTGTATTCATTCTTTTTACAGTAGCTCATTGTCCAAAAGCCTCACAGATAGAGCAGGTGATGTCTAAATGGGACTGGCCCTAGGCAATATACAAATTTGTTATGTGCATCTGAATTTTGTCACTTGTGGGAACAAGCTATACATTTTATAAATTTGGAGGACTTATCCATCATCCTCAAGGAAAATATAGGCAGGAAGATAAAAGATTACACTAAAATAATCTGTCCTGGAAGAAAAACTTAAACTATGGTATATACTACCACTTTACTCTTTTTTATTTGAATTAAGTCCCAGAAAGGAGTGAGAGAGAAAATGGGGTAGGGAACAATAAGCGTAATTATCCCAAATAAAAAGTACTTATCTATTTGAGGTATTTTTTCTTTAAAACATATTCCTGAACACCAAGATCTGTCAAACACTTATTATGGCAAATTAAATCTGGAGGAGCCTGAGCACTGGATCCACAGCTTAGAAGTGGCTAAAGCCAGATCTGAGGAAGGATCTGAGACCCCATATGTTGAGGAATAGAGGGAAAAGATAACATCAGATCTGTGGATAGTTCAGGAATACCTAAAGAGATGGGGAGCATTTTTTAATGAGAATCAATGTTCCATATAGGGAAGCTTAGATCTACAGTTTATCCAATTTGTTACATCCAATAAGAGGATTTAAAAAGACACTGTAATCTATCATACTATGGGTTTTCATTTGTTAGTTTACCACATGACATACAAAGAAAGTATTAATGGTGTGGATATATATGTCTTGTACTGAAATGGCAAGGAATGATTCAAATTTCTAGCTACCTCAAGGGAATCTAAAAAGTCTGCAAGAACAATATGAAGACAAAAACTGAAGACAGAGGGAGAAAACTCTAGAATAGAGGCTGTCAGCTTCTATCAGAGTGCATGGCCCTTAAACCACATAAATATTCTTGAGTATACCCTAACTCTCAAAGAAGCAGAATGGTCTTGCCTACCCATGAACACATATGAGCACACACCCACTCACACACCTGGCATAGTACATTATTATTTTACAACTGCTTTGCAGTAAAACGGATATATATTGAGTACTGCCCTTCTGCTTTTAGCTTGAATCCACAGAAAAATAATACCGAACAGTTAATGCTTAAAAACATAGTATTTTCAGACTTGCCCAGGTTTCTCCGAAACAGGTCTGGACTTTCTGCAGGTAGGCTGGTCTCACCATTTCAGAAATAAAAATAGGACAAAGTGTTTGTTTTTTTTTTTTGACAAAGAGTAGTCATATACAGGTAACTGTTTAGCTTAGGTTGAAAGGTTCATCATTAATTAGTAGGCTACTGACCCAAGGGGGGCATTTTAGGCCTAGCCATGCTTATCAAATGCATTTGACAGATTTTTTTACCCTAGGGTTATTTTAAAAGGTATACATAAGCGTGGGCATGAGTGGTGGTGCCTCTTATTGATCTGTGTCAGGCCTTCTTGGAGGATGTCTGTGTCTGTGGGGGATTATATGGCTGCAACTTGTTTACAATTTTCTGCAAACTTGGTCAGCCAGGGGCCTTTGACATTGATTGACCTTGACTTCAGAGATGTAGATGCAAAAATTAAGTATCCCCAGCACTAAGCTTTGAGGGACTCCACTAATATCTGGCCTCTTCATGAAGGCAGGCTCCTCTATCCTAACTCTTTGGGTCCTATCTGTGAACCAGCTCGCTATCCAGTGGTTGACATGGGGGATTATGCCTGATTTCAAAAGATTGTCTACAATGCCCACATGAAGTATTGTGTTGAATTATTTGGCCAGGTCAAGGTAGGCAGTATACACAATTTTGCCCTTGTCAACTTCATTAATGACCTTCTTGGAAATATCTGTCTGCAGGGTTCCTATGTCATTGTTTATCATTTCCAGGATAATTCTTTCAATGGCTTTACATATGAGACTAGTCAGATGTATGGATTTCTAATTAACTGGGTCCATAGATGGCCTACCCTTATGCAGAGGGATGAAAGTTGCAGTCCCCGAATCACTTGGTACAAAGTCTGTCTGGAGGCTACATTTAAAAAGTGATTCTAGTGGTCCTGATTGGTCATGTTTCATGGTTTATTGTCAGAGCCCATAAATGCCATGTTCAAGGCCAGGGAGAGTGCATTGAGGTCCTCTCTCCTAGTCAGAGTCGGGGGGGTGGAGTTATTGTTGAGGGTATTTCTTGAAGGGCATTGTGGGAGGGTGGTAAAACTGGCGCTAAATTTTTTGACCAGTAGATTTGCTATATTTTCCATTTTGGGATATGTGATTCCATTTACAATTGGTTTGACACGTTGTTGTGTACTGCCTTTGAAGTTGTGGACATAGCTGAGGCATGTGGTATGATTGTCACTGAACTATGATTCAGTTCAACTTTAGATTTGGAGGAGTTGATTAGCGTCTATATTGGAATCGCGAAAGTCCTACTCAGTGAATACATAATCATCGACACATATTACCAGAACCACGAACACACCGAACGCCCTAAACCACGAAATTCAAAAACTCGAACCATCATAGTTGTCCAACCCCACTTCACGCTACATATTACCTACCCAAACAAAATAAATAAACCACATACATACACTAACCAAAACCCTACTTCTAACCCTACACTAATCCTTACATACATTACTATCTATGCACTTACATTAACCCGCACCCTATCCCTAAGGTCTGTAACTATCGCACACTTACCTTACGGAGCTATACCACAGAAGGGCCAACCATGACGATTCGACATTTCAGATTTTGCGCTTCAGGACAATTGGTGTTTTCACGGTTCAGCGTATACGTGTAAATGTTTCCATATTCGGGTAAGTGGACCTTTGCGACTTTAATATGGAACCATTGATTAGCCCTCTAAGTTGCTTGTTTAGATTGATGAAGCAGTTTTTAACTTGCTGGTTATTCCACTTCTACTTCAGCTCAAGACTTTCTTCATTTTGTTATGCAGCCTATTTTGATGTTGAGAGTCTACCAGGGTGGCTTGTTATTATTTATTTATTTTTTTTTTTTAGTTTGTCCTGTGCTTACTCTGGGTAGGTACAACTGTCTTTATGTAACCATCAACATGATTGTACAATGTTTCAGTGATCAATTCCACATAGGCAGCCATGTTTTCAGGGTCTGGGGCTTAACATTTTACCATGGTGTTGCTTTATATAGTAGTACATTTGCTTTAAAATGATTTCTAAATGTTTCAGTGTTAGCTGCGAGCCTGTGTTTTAGTTTTATTTTAATGGAGACAACTTCATAGTCTGACCTAACCAGTGAGGACATTACACTGAGGTGAGGGGAGGGTTTTTCAAAATTCCCCCATGTTTGGGAGAACCAGGCAAGAATGTAAATGCCTCTAGTGGGTGTTCAGGTTACTTGGTCCAAGGTGTTTGTGTTTACAAAGTCCAGGAATCCCTGGATATTTGGGCAAGTATGATTCAAACTTTATAGTGGGGTAGTTACAATTGTCCATGAATATTTTGTTGGGTCCAATGGGGACTGGTATGTATAAGTATGTCATACAGGGGAACCTAGAGATTGGATGGATGTTGTATGGGACTTTGCCTATGGTAATTTGGATGTGGAGAAGCTCAAGCATATCATACTGTTTGACCACACTTGGGTGTATTGGTTTTAATATAAATTGAGGCACCTCCCCATTTTGTCACTTCCTTTGTAGTGACCGATCTAAATACGTATAATAGTCCTGCACTGCTGGGGTGCTCTCTGTGGCTTTTAACCATGTCTCAATAACTGCATAGACATCTACATTCTCCAGGATGAACAAGGCGTGTAGGGAGTGGAGCTTCTTGTTAAAACTCCTTGCATCAAGCAGTAACATCTTTAGATTTTCTTGGGTTAGTTTTACTATGCTGGAAGGCTTATCAAGATGGCAATCCCTTAAAAAGCATTGTCAGGATAGACAACATTTTATCCATTATTTAAAAGTTTAGAGGGGGCAAATGCAGACCATCCTTGGCAAAGCAGTGTGATCTGTCAACCACTATTCTCTGGCTGAAGAATACTGTACCCCCTTCGAAAAACACCAGAAAGTAAGCCAATTATTAAAGTCAATTATCTAAAATAATGACTTTAAGAATGCATAATGAACATATAAGGTATAAGAGTAGGAAAACAGATGTTGATTATTAGGGCAAACAGCTTTCTAACAGGCTAGGAAAATGATGGGTGTTATTCAGGTATTCATTGCAATATTTACTGTAAAGTGTTTATATGTCTATAATCAGTATCTCCAGTAAATCAGTATATTTTATATTTAACATATTCATATCTGCCAGCATTCATTTTAATGAGTTGTAAAATAACTGTAGTTTAGGAGACTGGACAAAGAACACCTAGACTTCAATAAAGCTAAATTCTGAAATATGAGAAAATACTTTAAATTGAACAAGTGCAACAGTTTTTGGTTAATTTAAATCATACACTCAGGCTTAAATTCCTTAAGTGTGGTACAGAATGATACAAAATTGGTACCAAGATTAAGCTACATTATTATAATAGCAGTGTATGCAGTCTGCCTTTCATTCATTGCTAGTGCAGTACAGTCAAGGCTGACCACAAAATTGCAATAAAGCAACACAGAAAGAAAGTAAATGTTAATAGAATGACAAAGAAGCACCTCTTGAAAATATGCATTAAAAGCCCTGGTGCCTCAACAATCTGCCTTCTAAGAATTTTGAAAGGAAAACAAGAAGAGAAGACACTTATGTGATAGAAGAAACACCCAGAACAATGAAAAGTAAAATTAAAACTCCCCCACAACTGATATCCTCCAATCCAAAAACTGACTGAGCTCCTAGGTTTTAAGGTGTTAAACATAAGGATGTAGATAAGACTCCTTAAGCTGTAATAGCTGTAAAATCTATGTGTACTTACTCCAAAAATATGCTTTTAGTAAAAGCATGTCACCATTCTGAACCTCACAAAAAATGTGTGCACTGAGAAGCTGTACATGACAGGAAAACTAGAGATAGAGGCTGATAATTAATTTGTTTTATGGCAGCTTATATATAAGTATAAATTAGTAAAGTAATGTGAGATGACTGCAAATTGGAGGGTCAGCTTCTTATTCTATAAGGTGGAACTTTTATTTACAGAGGTACATTATCTGTTGTGAGGTATAAAGATATATGAAAAATGCTGAGGTGCTGACTAACTGCAAAGGCTAGATACCCTTGTAGGACATTTTGCATCTACCCAATTTCCCTTCAAATGTGAGAATCAAACTCTGTACCTTGTGTCTGTCAGGTAAACACTTTAACCATTGTACCAACCCTGGACACGTGTTAGATATTAGGCTCTCAATCTGATGCCTATTGTAAGGCATAGCCAATAACCAGATATCAGAATCAAGCCTCGCACCTTGTATCTGGAAGGTAAAGACCGTAACCACTATGCCTCTTACATTAATACAAATGCCAGTCTTTGATATGCGTGAAGCTGTTTTTTTTTCATTCACTGATAAACATTAATAGAACAACAGGTTTTATGCCGCCGTGTTTCTTTTGAATAAGAAGAAGGAATTCCTAATGCCTGCCATTGGTTGTAATCCTCTGCGATTTACCAGAAAATCAAACAATTTATGTGAGGTAGATCAAAAACATGATACAGAACAACCAAGGGCATTATATAATTAAACAGAACAACAGGTTTTGCAACACCATGCATTTTCTGAATGTATGATTAGGAAGAACAGAGCAAAAATATGAGACAAAGATCAGAGACCAATAAAAGTTTAATAGAAAAACAGCTTTTGCAGCAACATGTATATTTTTCTGGAACAGACAAAAAGTATGAAACTCTAGTGCCTGACACAACTTGACCTACTGTAATCTTCAGTGGTTTACAAGATCTAATGTTTTACAAAGGACACTGCAAAACGATGAGGCCAGAGCTTAGTGGTTCTGCACAACTGGACAGTCATACAAATATATATTTTAAAACTTTAGGTGATGGCCTGATGATTTTTAAATTATCAGTAATAAGGTTTAGAATGTTATGGTGGCAGTATGCAGCTGTCAAACTATACTACTGATGTAACATTTTAAGTAGCATACAAACACTTCCGTCCAGTATTCTCCACTGTCTTTGTCTTGTGTATGCTGAAAAGACAAGCAAGACAGTGTTGAATTACCACATATACTGCTACCACCAATGAACTGCTGGTGTAAAAGTATGAGTTTGAGCACTACTTTAACAAATATCTACCAGATAACAGATGTAGTCTGAGTTCAGTGGATAGTTATAGCGCTCATAAAATAAGTTGTGTTCAGACACAGTACTGTGTAAAATTGTGTAGTTACTTCCTATAAAATGGATATACTTGCTGAAAACAACAAATGTAAAATCCATCTCTTTCCTAACAAATATTAAACACTACAGAAAAAGTCTACAGCAAGAAAAAGTTTGAGATAGAAATGCACAGATCTTATGCAGTGAAGGAACACCATTGTTCTGAGAATGTGCAAGTCAAGTTATTTAATGTCAAGCTGTTGCCATGGCAACAAACTGCAGTATTATCAAATCACCTAGCAAAAATAAAAAAATACGGATGTCTGAATGAAATGATCATATCCTATACAAAGTGTAGAAATTGCATTTAAATAAAACAGCACGAACAGTGACGGCAGGGAATATAAAACCCAGTCAGATATAGACCATTGTAAAAACAGTTGTTAAGCAGTATCCAGGTGAAGTGCACTATTAGAAAAACTGTCAAGAGTTCACAAGAAGTTTCAAATTATATGATTACCAGCAAACAAAAGGGAACCTTACATCTAGCAAAGATATGAATTAAGGTACAATCCAATATTTAAAAATTTAGATTTGACAACACAAAAAAGGGTCTATATTACAAGATTGAATGCTTAGGTGATCAAACACCTAAACATCGAACTTGTAATATTGAAGACAAAAAACAGCAAATTGCCAATTTAACACAGGGAAAGATTTCTCTTGGCCATTCGCCAGAATTTGCCATTTTTTCTACAGTAGAACGATCTCAGAGTTGGTATATTTAGTTAGGGGGTGGGGGTACAGCCCCCCATGTTGGGAGGGTCAGGGGGCGTAGCCCCCCACTTAGTTTGGGTGCAAAGTTATTTTTTTTCAATGGTTGACAGACATGTTTTCCTGCGTTCTTCAACATTTTTGGGTTCAATATTACAAGTTCGATGTTTAGGTGTTCGATCACCTAAGCATTCGATCTTGTAATATAGACACCAAAAAAAGAGTTCGCAAAACAGTAGCATGACTCAGACTTAGTTGTTCTTTTATTTCCCTATTTTCAGTCATGGGAAGTAGCTGCAGATGATAAAAATATGCAATAAATCTAAGTCCAGAACAACAACGTCATTGACTTCACACCTTGGCAAGTTGATGCAGATGGTCCAGTCCAACACAAAGAAGTTAATAAGAGCAATCACATGCCCACACCACTATCTATACTGTGCAAAAACCACACAACTGTGTGCGGGACAAATGACAGATGATTTGCACAAATTATTCTTCATGAACAGCAATGATGTTTTTGAACAACGGAAGGATGCACTAACACACACACACACACACACACACACACACACACACACACACACACACACACACACACACACACACACTCACTCACTCACTCACTCACGCAAAATTCACTGTAGAAATACTGCAGGTGCTAACTATCATACACAACAGTAAGCCCCAAAAGTCAGAGTGTCAGGCTTTGAATTCCTCTCAGTCATATGTAGAACTTAGGAGTTCCCTACCTTCTCTTCAAACACTTGCAGACATTGAATATGTTATTGTTTGACTCTAGCTTCATTCCATACAAACTTGAATGTTAGAAAGTATATGATCATATGAGGAATAGCAGAGTTACTTCAAATATGACATCTCACAAAAAATGACAAAAACCTTCCACAAAGCTCAGTGTGACTATACAATTTCATCTACTTAATTCTACTCTTATTTTTTTCTTTCGGCTAATCTCCACCTAAAATAAAGAAATTAAATATTTAAAAACTATAGCCAGTGCTACTGCTTGGACTATCTCTGAGTAAAGAGGAGTGGCTGCTACAAGTAAGGATTGGAGCACATGTGAGATCTCGCTGGATGGGCTTTGTTATGTTGCATCGATTCATTGATTTTTTGGAACCGTGTTCAGTGTGTGCGCTCTTACTTACAGGTACTCTGAAAAACATTAATTGCTGAGGTGCCATGGGCTTTTCCTCTCTATGTAGTAGAGTATTATCATTTTTCTGGACACACACACACACACACACACACACACACACACACACACACACACACACACACACACACACACACAGAAATAGACTCTGCTCATGACCAACTGATCATGTGCTCTTGACATAGATGCCAGTCAGGATTCACCTGTCAAGCAGAATGAAGGAATGTGAGGTGTTTTACAACTTAGAAAGCAGTCACCCAGACAACGGGCAGACGTCAAGTGTCCCTCTGTGAAATAAACAGGCTTAAAATCTATTAGACACTTTTGTCTGTAACTCTTTTTTTGCTCAATGTATCAGGAAAGTGATTAAGTCTGACTTTTTCCAGTTTTGGAGCGTAATTTTGTACTCTATGCAGTACATAAAGATATATATATATATATATATATATATATATATATATATATATATATATATATATTAACGGTGTTAATGATCTGTTTTACTGCTGAATTATTTAATAATGTTCTAGTAATTGCTCGCCATTCCGAATTACATTCTGCATGATAAAATGTTCAAAAGTTTTACACAACCATTTAGGCAATATTTTACTTGAGGGCCTTACCATTTCGTTTTGCGCAGAAGTGGGCATGTCGCGAATTGAGTGACAACCAGGTCTGCATATGTAATTAGCCTTCAAGCAATCATGCGTGCATACATGATGTGAGAATATTAACGTTTCTCCATGGAATCTTGGCTTTAGGCTCAAAAAAGCTGGCTGTTTCTACTTTTCTGCCATATCATTCAACAGTGCAAATAATCCTTTCCTGTTAATAACCATTTCAACAAAATATTTAGGAACTTACAGCTTAGCCAGCCATTTTCCATATCAAGTGTTATATAAATACAGTGGTCTTTACTAACGGTCGGTCCTTTCTGCCAAAAGACATACCTTCTGCTACTCTTAGACTATCCATTTAAGGTAATGTAATGTGTTATACATCACATTACATGAATAAGCTGTCAGGAGAAAACATAGTTTCTCTAGTATGTTGGAGTGTTACTGCTAGTCTAAGGCAACTCCTTTTCCTCTTACATCCTGTCTGACAAGGAATACCAGACTGTTAAAAAAAAAAAAAAACACCTGCCTTGGCCTGTACCTTCCATTCATATGATTGACTGAACCCACCAGCCCACTCCTTGAAAAAGTATGTTCTCGTATCTACATTAAACTGTCTACCTTTGCTCTCCATCTCCTGAGCGTGGCCCTTCCTTATCACACTGTTGTTACTTTTAATTGTGATTCTCTCACACTTTGTTTTAGTGCATCGTGTACCTTACAGCATATATATTCTGTTCTCTCCCCCATCTTTTCTTTGAAAAGAAATGTTACTGTTAAGTCTTTCCCCATATATTATATCCTCTGATCCCTTTACTGTCCTTGTTGCATGCACTATTTCTAGCACTCTAATTGTAATATTGGGAATTACTGATGTTGGTAACATTTTACTGTTTTATTTATTGTTATATTACATGTCAGTGCGCTTGTTTTCTTTTTTTGACATCCGACGGTACATTCAGAGGGAATGCATATTCATGAATGACATATCACTGGGGTGGGTTTTGGGCGGGGCTTGCTACTGTGCATCTGGTCAGGCCCTCAAGTAAAATATCGCCACCATTTAATGTGGGCAGGGTGTTGTCTGACTGACTTGGTCTATTCTTCAAATTTTCCAGTCAACTGGTTCAGTTCCTGCTTGTTATACCCTATGGAATCATTACAAGAAAAGCAACCATTTCTGGTACTCCCTTTGGCATGTGGAAAGTTGGCATTAAACCGTCCTGTTTTGTAATGCTGGCAAACAACTACCAATAGCAATGTAACTAATCTTAAGATAGTGTAACAAATCAAGTTTTATTTGTACATATAAAGTTTTTTTTTTTTTTTTTTTTTTTTATGTATTAGTTAACCAGATAAGCCAACTTGATATAAGTGTCTTGTTTCATGGACAACATGTGAGCACCGTTTGGTAAAGTGACTTACCTGGGTGAAACAATAGGCAAATAGTGGCTGAGAGAATCAAACTTTGCACTACAGGAAACTTTGCACTACGTTAGTAGTGTACAGACATAATCTTCTGTGTTAAATGACAGACAATCCAGGTAAACTAGCCTGAATATGCTAAATAAACTCTTTTTCACACCTGGTACCAAGTAAACCCTGGCAACAAGTAAACACTGGCTAGAATCCAGCTCTGTAGTGGTATCTGCAATCAAGACAGCTTTTTTTGAAGGTTGAATCTTCCTTTCATTTTCTGGCCATCTGGCTGTGATCCAAACATAGACTGGAAGTTAGCTTTCATAAAACATTTTAATCCTCAACAGACATGACTATGAGCACTGTTGTAGACGCTTAATTTAATTGGTCTGCAAGAATTCTGCACATTCAGGTATTATCTTTTAGTAGAAATGGTGCTATAGCACAGTAAGGAATTGCTTAAATTATTTACAGTCCTTTCATCTTGCAGCCTGCACAAAAGTATTTTCACTACACATTATGGCTTTTACAATTAATGTAAATGTATGTGGCAGATCTGATGTAGGCAGCGTTTCTTTCATCTAAGGGGTGCTAGTGCAGAAATGCAAAGAAAGGCTAACAAAATCACATCAAATCCTGTGTCAGCATTCATTATTACTTGATTTGCAGTTATGCAGTAACATCACATAAAATTTGTTCCTGTAAACTGTGACGTTGCTAGCAAACTTAGAAATGTAAAGCTATGCTTTTCATTAACTTTGCAGAATAAGCAAACAATAATGTCCAAAGGGTAGGCGTTATTGGGGAAATAATGGAACACACAGGGGTGCCCTGAGACCTCACCACCCCTGGAAAGCCTGTTATTTCCTGATAATGCACACTCTGGAAGGTATTATTGCACTAAGATAATGGGTTATCTGTTAAATTGTGTATTTTTGAATACATATATGTATTTTTTTTAATTTTGATGTATAACAGTCCATCTGCCAAATATTTCATACTTTCCGTTGCATATGTAAATGTTGGAGGAAAACACACACGTACGTTTAGGCTCAGACAAACAGAATCATATTCTTAGGATCGTACTAAACTAACTGCCCTTGCGAGCCATTTTAAGCCTAGCCAATTATCCCTTGTGAGAATCAAACCCTACACCTTGTGTTTGTAAGGTGAACACCTTAGCCATTAGGCCACCCTCCCAACCCTTGTA